>NW_028118415.1:0-87178 GCF_965113295.1 Leuciscus leuciscus
TGCTTCGCTGTCTGTCCACACGAACGAACCTCGCGCCATGTCTATTGTTTTGAAAGGAACAGGAAGTCGCTCGTGCTATTCGTCGTTGTCGATTTTGAGGATTCTGATTGGCTTGCATGGCTTTATCCTTCTCCTTACACTGCCGCCCCTTTGTATTTATGCGGGTTGATGTAAACGGCAACTGTTTTTGAAAACGATATTGTGTGCACGATGTTATTTTTGAAAACGGAGGGGGAGAAATATTCGTTTCTCTAAATACCCGGCTATGTGTAAATGTGGCCTGAGACTGTTGTGTTTCCAGACTTGGAGTGTTGCTCTTGTTGGTGTATGTTAAGCTTAAGTGTGTTGTTACGCTTAAATGTGTTGTTACGGCTGTAGTGGCAGCTTTGATGTGTTAAGCTTAAACCAAGGTCAACTTAAATGTCTTGTGGCTGTAGTGTGCAGCTTTGAATTGCTTGCCCATTGTTGAGTGTTGGAGCAGTAGGGAGTGGGTGCCATTTTTCTTTTCTCATTTTCTCCTGTTTTTTGTTAGTTAGGAAGTAAGGTAAGAGTTCTGTTGTTTATTTGTGTTGATTGTTGTAGGTCAATTATAGGTGTTCCTTCTACCGGGTAGTGAGATCTTTTGTTTGTTTTGGCTTTACCTGCTCCTGAAGAACAGGCTCAGGCTTCATTTCTTTTTCTTTTGGAGCTGTTTGTTTAGGATTCTTTTTGCACTGTATTTATCACTTATTGTAAATAAATGTATTGGAAATCTTACTTTGTGTATTGTGTGCTGGGACTCAGATAGGTTAACTTTTCTTTGTCGCTGTTCATTTTTGCTTTAAAGCTACTTTCCCTTTTGCCCCTAGAAAATGAATTGGGAACGTAACAGTGGTATTGTGTAATTATTCGAATAGAATTGAGTCTTTTCTCTCTGTTTTGCATGCGTCGTCATAATCATGATTGTTATTGTTGTTATTATTATTTTAATAAATTGTTTTGCCTCTGTCACAGTGTATTCTTAACCTGAATTAGCACTGTTCATATAGGCAACACCAATAGGTGTCATGTAACACAAAATAAACCTATGTTTTCTTCATGATACAGGGCATAATCTTAGTTTCGTTTTTATTTTGTTACCATTAGACATCACTGGGTTTTAATTTGAGGTATGAAAACCTGACGATGCCACATATTGAAACACAAATTCATATAACATATTAATTAGCCTGTCATTTTCTTCATTTTCTAAGTCAATAAAGGTTATGTTAAATGAATAAATGTAGTGTAAATGTTGTAATGAAACCAACTGTACCGTTCAAAAGTACTGTTTGTTGTTGTATTTTTCAAAACTTGAAACTTGTGTGTGTGTGTCAGGTGGATTTTTTTTAATGTTTTTGAAATAAGTCTCTTGCGCTGCTCCCCCAGCCTGCATTTATTTGATTAAAATATAGTAGCCTAGGCTATAAACTACAGTATTGTGATATATTATTACCATTTTAAATAACAGTTTCTATTTGGACATAAATAAAAAAAAAAAATAAAAAAAATCTTTTTTTAAATTTTTTTTTTTTCTGATTTCTAATTGTAACGATCTCATAGCTTTATTTATGCAATTGTAAATGCAGTGAAAATATATTATTGGCACTTCTGTGTATGCACTGCAAAGATGTATTTTCCTTTAATGATTTAATTTGACTGGTGTTACCGTCCCAGGACGTATGCATTTGTGTTTTCAAGTGTCATTCATTGATTTATTGAGTGTGTGTGCGCGCGCAGCCAATGGACCCAACGGCCTGCTGGGAGTTGTAGTTCTGTTGTACGTTGTATTTATACCACAGAGAGGACCTGTCTTTCAATTCGATGGTAACTAAAAAAAAAATTCAAGCTGCGATTTTTCACGATGGATATCCTCGCGCGATCGAGTGTAGATTGTGTTAAACACGACAAGAACCAAAAATTCTGCGTTTATTCCTTAAAACAGTCGGTATTTCCCATATTGCTTCTCCTTTGCAGCTGCCATTGGCGCACGTCACGAATTTAAGCGCCTGCTATTGGCGTAGGTAATGTTTACAGCACGATGATCAAGTATGTGGTGCGAACGCAACGGAACAGTCAGATTCACCATAAATTAACATGGTGAGTAACATTTTATAAACAATATTGTCAATATTGTTTGTTTTCCCTCTATTTTGCTGACGAGAATTTCAAAATAAAGCCCTACCAGAGTCTCAATGCAACAACAGACAGTGATTGAACCGTGAATTTTGTGAACCATTACATAATCCTATATAATTATAAATTCAATTGTTATTATACTTTACAATATTACTGTTTGTTGTTGTATTTTTCAAAACTTGAAACTTGTGTGTGTGTGTCAGGTGGATTTTTTTAATGTTTTTGAAATAAGTCTCTTGCGCTGCTCCCCCAACCTGCATTTATTTGATTAAAATATAGTAGCCTAGGCTATAAACTACAGTATTGTGATATATTATTACCATTTTAAATAACAGTTTCTATTTGGACATATATTAAAAGGTTTTTGTTTTGTTTGTTTTTTTGTCCAATTTCTTGTGCTCCTCCCTGTCCTAATCTAGGTGATGGGACCTACCAGCTGTTCCTCATCAATGGCAAGAGGATCCAGTATTTAAGCAGAGCCGGGGAGAGAGAGAGAGAGAGAGAGAGAGACTGGGACTGGGACTGGGACTGGGACTGGGACTGGGACTGGGACTGGGACTGGGACTGGGACTGGTTTCTTCTCCCAAGAGACTGAGGCCCCGTTTACACGATGGGAAAACGCAGATATTTCCCTGCGTTTTGGCCTGTCATTTACACGAAAACGCCGTTTTTATCCCAGAAAACGATTATTTTTAAAAACTCCGGCCAAAGTGGACATTTCTGAAAACGCCGGTCATGTGTTGCCGTGTCAACTGGGAGAAACGGGGTTTTAGGTTCTCAAACGTCACATTATGCGCCAGAAAATGCTTACGTCATGTGAGCGCCCTATGTTTAGAGTTTGTTCCATACTGTCTATGAGTTTGTTTGGCTACTATTTGATCATGGATGCTGTTAAAGTGGTACTCATTTTTACTTTTGTGAAAACGCTTTTGGCCTGTTTGCATTTGCTTCGCTGTCTGTCCACACGAACGAACCTCGCGCCATGTCTATTGTTTTGAAAGGAACAGGAAGTCGCTCGTGCTATTCGTCGTTGTCGATTTTGAGGATTCTGATTGGCTTGCATGGCTTTATCCTTCTCCTTACACTGCCGCCCCTTTGTATTTATGCGGGTTGATGTAAACGGCAACTGTTTTTGAAAACGATATTGTGTGCACGATGTTATTTTTGAAAACGGAGGGGGAGAAATATTCGTTTCTCTAAATACCCGGCTATGTGTAAATGTGGCCTGAGACTGTTGTGTTTCCAGACTTGGAGTGTTGCTCTTGTTGGTGTATGTTAAGCTTAAGTGTGTTGTTACGCTTAAATGTGTTGTTACGGCTGTAGTGGCAGCTTTGATGTGTTAAGCTTAAACCAAGGTCAACTTAAATGTCTTGTGGCTGTAGTGTGCAGCTTTGAATTGCTTGCCCATTGTTGAGTGTTGGAGCAGTAGGGAGTGGGTGCCATTTTTCTTTTCTCATTTTCTCCTGTTTTTTGTTAGTTAGGAAGTAAGGTAAGAGTTCTGTTGTTTATTTGTGTTGATTGTTGTAGGTCAATTATAGGTGTTCCTTCTACCGGGTAGTGAGATCTTTTGTTTGTTTTGGCTTTACCTGCTCCTGAAGAACAGGCTTCATTTCTTTTTCTTTTGGAGCTGTTTGTTTAGGATTCTTTTTGCACTGTATTTATCACTTATTGTAAATAAATGTATTGGAAATCTTACTTTGTGTATTGTGTGCTGGGACTCAGATAGGTTAACTTTTCTTTGTCGCTGTTCATTTTTGCTTTAAAGCTACTTTCCCTTTTGCCCCTAGAAAATGAATTGGGAACGTAACAGTGGTATTGTGTAATTATTCGAATAGAATTGAGTCTTTTCTCTCTGTTTTGCATGCGTCGTCATAATCATGATTGTTATTGTTGTTATTATTATTTTAATAAATTGTTTTGCCTCTGTCACAGTGTATTCTTAACCTGAATTAGCACTGTTCATATAGGCAACACCAATAGGTGTCATGTAACACAAAATAAACCTATGTTTTCTTCATGATACAGGGCATAATCTTAGTTTCGTTTTTATTTTGTTACCATTAGACATCACTGGGTTTTAATTTGAGGTATGAAAACCTGACGATGCCACATATTGAAACACAAATTCATATAACATATTAATTAGCCTGTCATTTTCTTCATTTTCTAAGTCAATAAAGGTTATGTTAAATGAATAAATGTAGTGTAAATGTTGTAATGAAACCAACTGTACCGTTCAAAAGTACTGTTTGTTGTTGTATTTTTCAAAACTTGAAACTTGTGTGTGTGTGTCAGGTGGATTTTTTTTAATGTTTTTGAAATAAGTCTCTTGCGCTGCTCCCCCAGCCTGCATTTATTTGATTAAAATATAGTAGCCTAGGCTATAAACTACAGTATTGTGATATATTATTACCATTTTAAATAACAGTTTCTATTTGGACATAAATAAAAAAAAATAATAAAAAAAATCTTTTTTTAAATTTTTTTTTTTTCTGATTTCTAATTGTAACGATCTCATAGCTTTATTTATGCAATTGTAAATGCAGTGAAAATATATTATTGGCACTTCTGTGTATGCACTGCAAAGATGTATTTTCCTTTAATGATTTAATTTGACTGGTGTTACCGTCCCAGGACGTATGCATTTGTGTTTTCAAGTGTCATTCATTGATTTATTGAGTGTGTGTGCGCGCGCAGCCAATGGACCCAACGGCCTGCTGGGAGTTGTAGTTCTGTTGTACGTTGTATTTATACCACAGAGAGGACCTGTCTTTCAATTCGATGGTAACTAAAAAAAAAATTCAAGCTGCGATTTTTCACGATGGATATCCTCGCGCGATCGAGTGTAGATTGTGTTAAACACGACAAGAACCAAAAATTCTGCGTTTATTCCTTAAAACAGTCGGTATTTCCCATATTGCTTCTCCTTTGCAGCTGCCATTGGCGCACGTCACGAATTTAAGCGCCTGCTATTGGCGTAGGTAATGTTTACAGCACGATGATCAAGTATGTGGTGCGAACGCAACGGAACAGTCAGATTCACCATAAATTAACATGGTGAGTAACATTTTATAAACAATATTGTCAATATTGTTTGTTTTCCCTCTATTTTGCTGACGAGAATTTCAAAATAAAGCCCTACCAGAGTCTCAATGCAACAACAGACAGTGATTGAACCGTGAATTTTGTGAACCATTACATAATCCTATATAATTATAAATTCAATTGTTATTATACTTTACAATATTACTGTTTGTTGTTGTATTTTTCAAAACTTGAAACTTGTGTGTGTGTGTCAGGTGGATTTTTTTAATGTTTTTGAAATAAGTCTCTTGCGCTGCTCCCCCAACCTGCATTTATTTGATTAAAATATAGTAGCCTAGGCTATAAACTACAGTATTGTGATATATTATTACCATTTTAAATAACAGTTTCTATTTGGACATATATTAAAAGGTTTTTGTTTTGTTTGTTTTTTTGTCCAATTTCTTGTGCTCCTCCCTGTCCTAATCTAGGTGATGGGACCTACCAGCTGTTCCTCATCAATGGCAAGAGGATCCAGTATTTAAGCAGAGCCGGGGAGAGAGAGAGAGAGAGAGAGAGAGACTGGGACTGGGACTGGGACTGGGACTGGGACTGGGACTGGGACTGGGACTGGGAGAGGTTTCTTCTCCCAAGAGACTGAGGCCCCGTTTACACGATGGGAAAACGCAGATATTTCCCTGCGTTTTGGCCTGTCATTTACACGAAAACGCCGTTTTTATCCCAGAAAACGATTATTTTTAAAAACTCCGGCCAAAGTGGACATTTCTGAAAACGCCGGTCATGTGTTGCCGTGTCAACTGGGAGAAACGGGGTTTTAGGTTCTCAAACGTCACATTATGCGCCAGAAAATGCTTACGTCATGTGAGCGCCCTATGTTTAGAGTTTGTTCCATACTGTCTATGAGTTTGTTTGGCTACTATTTGATCATGGATGCTGTTAAAGTGGTACTCATTTTTACTTTTGTGAAAACGCTTTTGGCCTGTTTGCATTTGCTTCGCTGTCTGTCCACACGAACGAACCTCGCGCCATGTCTATTGTTTTGAAAGGAACAGGAAGTCGCTCGTGCTATTCGTCGTTGTCGATTTTGAGGATTCTGATTGGCTTGCATGGCTTTATCCTTCTCCTTACACTGCCGCCCCTTTGTATTTATGCGGGTTGATGTAAACGGCAACTGTTTTTGAAAACGATATTGTGTGCACGATGTTATTTTTGAAAACGGAGGGGGAGAAATATTCGTTTCTCTAAATACCCGGCTATGTGTAAATGTGGCCTGAGACTGTTGTGTTTCCAGACTTGGAGTGTTGCTCTTGTTGGTGTATGTTAAGCTTAAGTGTGTTGTTACGCTTAAATGTGTTGTTACGGCTGTAGTGGCAGCTTTGATGTGTTAAGCTTAAACCAAGGTCAACTTAAATGTCTTGTGGCTGTAGTGTGCAGCTTTGAATTGCTTGCCCATTGTTGAGTGTTGGAGCAGTAGGGAGTGGGTGCCATTTTTCTTTTCTCATTTTCTCCTGTTTTTTGTTAGTTAGGAAGTAAGGTAAGAGTTCTGTTGTTTATTTGTGTTGATTGTTGTAGGTCAATTATAGGTGTTCCTTCTACCGGGTAGTGAGATCTTTTGTTTGTTTTGGCTTTACCTGCTCCTGAAGAACAGGCTTCATTTCTTTTTCTTTTGGAGCTGTTTGTTTAGGATTCTTTTTGCACTGTATTTATCACTTATTGTAAATAAATGTATTGGAAATCTTACTTTGTGTATTGTGTGCTGGGACTCAGATAGGTTAACTTTTCTTTGTCGCTGTTCATTTTTGCTTTAAAGCTACTTTCCCTTTTGCCCCTAGAAAATGAATTGGGAACGTAACAGTGGTATTGTGTAATTATTCGAATAGAATTGAGTCTTTTCTCTCTGTTTTGCATGCGTCGTCATAATCATGATTGTTATTGTTGTTATTATTATTTTAATAAATTGTTTTGCCTCTGTCACAGTGTATTCTTAACCTGAATTAGCACTGTTCATATAGGCAACACCAATAGGTGTCATGTAACACAAAATAAACCTATGTTTTCTTCATGATACAGGGCATAATCTTAGTTTCGTTTTTATTTTGTTACCATTAGACATCACTGGGTTTTAATTTGAGGTATGAAAACCTGACGATGCCACATATTGAAACACAAATTCATATAACATATTAATTAGCCTGTCATTTTCTTCATTTTCTAAGTCAATAAAGGTTATGTTAAATGAATAAATGTAGTGTAAATGTTGTAATGAAACCAACTGTACCGTTCAAAAGTACTGTTTGTTGTTGTATTTTTCAAAACTTGAAACTTGTGTGTGTGTGTCAGGTGGATTTTTTTTAATGTTTTTGAAATAAGTCTCTTGCGCTGCTCCCCCAGCCTGCATTTATTTGATTAAAATATAGTAGCCTAGGCTATAAACTACAGTATTGTGATATATTATTACCATTTTAAATAACAGTTTCTATTTGGACATAAATAAAAAAAAAAAATAAAAAAAATCTTTTTTTAAATTTTTTTTTTTTCTGATTTCTAATTGTAACGATCTCATAGCTTTATTTATGCAATTGTAAATGCAGTGAAAATATATTATTGGCACTTCTGTGTATGCACTGCAAAGATGTATTTTCCTTTAATGATTTAATTTGACTGGTGTTACCGTCCCAGGACGTATGCATTTGTGTTTTCAAGTGTCATTCATTGATTTATTGAGTGTGTGTGCGCGCGCAGCCAATGGACCCAACGGCCTGCTGGGAGTTGTAGTTCTGTTGTACGTTGTATTTATACCACAGAGAGGACCTGTCTTTCAATTCGATGGTAACTAAAAAAAAAATTCAAGCTGCGATTTTTCACGATGGATATCCTCGCGCGATCGAGTGTAGATTGTGTTAAACACGACAAGAACCAAAAATTCTGCGTTTATTCCTTAAAACAGTCGGTATTTCCCATATTGCTTCTCCTTTGCAGCTGCCATTGGCGCACGTCACGAATTTAAGCGCCTGCTATTGGCGTAGGTAATGTTTACAGCACGATGATCAAGTATGTGGTGCGAACGCAACGGAACAGTCAGATTCACCATAAATTAACATGGTGAGTAACATTTTATAAACAATATTGTCAATATTGTTTGTTTTCCCTCTATTTTGCTGACGAGAATTTCAAAATAAAGCCCTACCAGAGTCTCAATGCAACAACAGACAGTGATTGAACCGTGAATTTTGTGAACCATTACATAATCCTATATAATTATAAATTCAATTGTTATTATACTTTACAATATTACTGTTTGTTGTTGTATTTTTCAAAACTTGAAACTTGTGTGTGTGTGTCAGGTGGATTTTTTTAATGTTTTTGAAATAAGTCTCTTGCGCTGCTCCCCCAACCTGCATTTATTTGATTAAAATATAGTAGCCTAGGCTATAAACTACAGTATTGTGATATATTATTACCATTTTAAATAACAGTTTCTATTTGGACATATATTAAAAGGTTTTTGTTTTGTTTGTTTTTTTGTCCAATTTCTTGTGCTCCTCCCTGTCCTAATCTAGGTGATGGGACCTACCAGCTGTTCCTCATCAATGGCAAGAGGATCCAGTATTTAAGCAGAGCCGGGGAGAGAGAGAGAGAGAGAGAGAGAGACTGGGACTGGGACTGGGACTGGGACTGGGACTGGGACTGGGACTGGGACTGGGACTGGGACTGGGAGAGGTTTCTTCTCCCAAGAGACTGAGGCCCCGTTTACACGATGGGAAAACGCAGATATTTCCCTGCGTTTTGGCCTGTCATTTACACGAAAACGCCGTTTTTATCCCAGAAAACGATTATTTTTAAAAACTCCGGCCAAAGTGGACATTTCTGAAAACGCCGGTCATGTGTTGCCGTGTCAACTGGGAGAAACGGGGTTTTAGGTTCTCAAACGTCACATTATGCGCCAGAAAATGCTTACGTCATGTGAGCGCCCTATGTTTAGAGTTTGTTCCATACTGTCTATGAGTTTGTTTGGCTACTATTTGATCATGGATGCTGTTAAAGTGGTACTCATTTTTACTTTTGTGAAAACGCTTTTGGCCTGTTTGCATTTGCTTCGCTGTCTGTCCACACGAACGAACCTCGCGCCATGTCTATTGTTTTGAAAGGAACAGGAAGTCGCTCGTGCTATTCGTCGTTGTCGATTTTGAGGATTCTGATTGGCTTGCATGGCTTTATCCTTCTCCTTACACTGCCGCCCCTTTGTATTTATGCGGGTTGATGTAAACGGCAACTGTTTTTGAAAACGATATTGTGTGCACGATGTTATTTTTGAAAACGGAGGGGGAGAAATATTCGTTTCTCTAAATACCCGGCTATGTGTAAATGTGGCCTGAGACTGTTGTGTTTCCAGACTTGGAGTGTTGCTCTTGTTGGTGTATGTTAAGCTTAAGTGTGTTGTTACGCTTAAATGTGTTGTTACGGCTGTAGTGGCAGCTTTGATGTGTTAAGCTTAAACCAAGGTCAACTTAAATGTCTTGTGGCTGTAGTGTGCAGCTTTGAATTGCTTGCCCATTGTTGAGTGTTGGAGCAGTAGGGAGTGGGTGCCATTTTTCTTTTCTCATTTTCTCCTGTTTTTTGTTAGTTAGGAAGTAAGGTAAGAGTTCTGTTGTTTATTTGTGTTGATTGTTGTAGGTCAATTATAGGTGTTCCTTCTACCGGGTAGTGAGATCTTTTGTTTGTTTTGGCTTTACCTGCTCCTGAAGAACAGGCTTCATTTCTTTTTCTTTTGGAGCTGTTTGTTTAGGATTCTTTTTGCACTGTATTTATCACTTATTGTAAATAAATGTATTGGAAATCTTACTTTGTGTATTGTGTGCTGGGACTCAGATAGGTTAACTTTTCTTTGTCGCTGTTCATTTTTGCTTTAAAGCTACTTTCCCTTTTGCCCCTAGAAAATGAATTGGGAACGTAACAGTGGTATTGTGTAATTATTCGAATAGAATTGAGTCTTTTCTCTCTGTTTTGCATGCGTCGTCATAATCATGATTGTTATTGTTGTTATTATTATTTTAATAAATTGTTTTGCCTCTGTCACAGTGTATTCTTAACCTGAATTAGCACTGTTCATATAGGCAACACCAATAGGTGTCATGTAACACAAAATAAACCTATGTTTTCTTCATGATACAGGGCATAATCTTAGTTTCGTTTTTATTTTGTTACCATTAGACATCACTGGGTTTTAATTTGAGGTATGAAAACCTGACGATGCCACATATTGAAACACAAATTCATATAACATATTAATTAGCCTGTCATTTTCTTCATTTTCTAAGTCAATAAAGGTTATGTTAAATGAATAAATGTAGTGTAAATGTTGTAATGAAACCAACTGTACCGTTCAAAAGTACTGTTTGTTGTTGTATTTTTCAAAACTTGAAACTTGTGTGTGTGTGTCAGGTGGATTTTTTTTAATGTTTTTGAAATAAGTCTCTTGCGCTGCTCCCCCAGCCTGCATTTATTTGATTAAAATATAGTAGCCTAGGCTATAAACTACAGTATTGTGATATATTATTACCATTTTAAATAACAGTTTCTATTTGGACATAAATAAAAAAAAATAATAAAAAAAATCTTTTTTTAAATTTTTTTTTTTTCTGATTTCTAATTGTAACGATCTCATAGCTTTATTTATGCAATTGTAAATGCAGTGAAAATATATTATTGGCACTTCTGTGTATGCACTGCAAAGATGTATTTTCCTTTAATGATTTAATTTGACTGTTGTTACCGTCCCAGGACGTATGCATTTGTGTTTTCAAGTGTCATTCATTGATTTATTGAGTGTGTGTGCGCGCGCAGCCAATGGACCCAACGGCCTGCTGGGAGTTGTGGTTCTGTTGTACGTTGCATTTATACCACAGACAGGACCTGTCTTTCACTTCGATGGTAACTAAAAAAAAAATTCAAGCTGCGATTTTTCACGATGGATATCCTCGCGCGATCGAGTGTAGATTGTGTTAAACACGACAAGAACCAAAAATTCTGCGTTTATTCCTTAAAACAGTCGGTATTTCCCATATTGCTTCTCCTTTGCAGCTGCCATTGGCGCACGTCACGAATTTAAGCGCCTGCTATTGGCGTAGGTAATGTTTACAGCACGATGATCAAGTATGTGGTGCGAACGCAACGGAACAGTCAGATTCACCATAAATTAACATGGTGAGTAACATTTTATAAACAATATTGTCAATATTGTTTGTTTTCCCTCTATTTTGCTGACGAGAATTTCAAAATAAAGCCCTACCAGAGTCTCAATGCAACAACAGACAGTGATTGAACCGTGAATTTTGTGAACCATTACATAATCCTATATAATTATAAATTCAATTGTTATTATACTTTACAATATTACTGTTTGTTGTTGTATTTTTCAAAACTTGAAACTTGTGTGTGTGTGTCAGGTGGATTTTTTTAATGTTTTTGAAATAAGTCTCTTGCGCTGCTCCCCCAACCTGCATTTATTTGATTAAAATATAGTAGCCTAGGCTATAAACTACAGTATTGTGATATATTATTACCATTTTAAATAACAGTTTCTATTTGGACATATATTAAAAGGTTTTTGTTTTGTTTGTTTTTTTGTCCAATTTCTTGTGCTCCTCCCTGTCCTAATCTAGGTGATGGGACCTACCAGCTGTTCCTCATCAATGGCAAGAGGATCCAGTATTTAAGCAGAGCAGGGGAGAGAGAGAGAGAGAGAGACTGGGACTGGGACTGGGACTGGGACTGGGACTGGGACTGGGACTGGGACTGGGACTGGGACTGGGACTGGGACTGGGACTGGGACTGGGACTGGGAGAGGTTTCTTCTCCCAAGAGACTGAGGCCCCGTTTACACGATGGGAAAACGCAGATATTTCCCTGCGTTTTGGCCTGTCATTTACACGAAAACGCCGTTTTTATCCCAGAAAACGATTATTTTTAAAAACTCCGGCCAAAGTGGACATTTCTGAAAACGCCGGTCATGTGTTGCCGTGTCAACTGGGAGAAACGGGGTTTTAGGTTCTCAAACGTCACATTATGCGCCAGAAAATGCTTACGTCATGTGAGCGCCCTATGTTTAGAGTTTGTTCCATACTGTCTATGAGTTTGTTTGGCTACTATTTGATCATGGATGCTGTTAAAGTGGTACTCATTTTTACTTTTGTGAAAACGCTTTTGGCCTGTTTGCATTTGCTTCGCTGTCTGTCCACACGAACGAACCTCGCGCCATGTCTATTGTTTTGAAAGGAACAGGAAGTCGCTCGTGCTATTCGTCGTTGTCGATTTTGAGGATTCTGATTGGCTTGCATGGCTTTATCCTTCTCCTTACACTGCCGCCCCTTTGTATTTATGCGGGTTGATGTAAACGGCAACTGTTTTTGAAAACGATATTGTGTGCACGATGTTATTTTTGAAAACGGAGGGGGAGAAATATTCGTTTCTCTAAATACCCGGCTATGTGTAAATGTGGCCTGAGACTGTTGTGTTTCCAGACTTGGAGTGTTGCTCTTGTTGGTGTATGTTAAGCTTAAGTGTGTTGTTACGCTTAAATGTGTTGTTACGGCTGTAGTGGCAGCTTTGATGTGTTAAGCTTAAACCAAGGTCAACTTAAATGTCTTGTGGCTGTAGTGTGCAGCTTTGAATTGCTTGCCCATTGTTGAGTGTTGGAGCAGTAGGGAGTGGGTGCCATTTTTCTTTTCTCATTTTCTCCTGTTTTTTGTTAGTTAGGAAGTAAGGTAAGAGTTCTGTTGTTTATTTGTGTTGATTGTTGTAGGTCAATTATAGGTGTTCCTTCTACCGGGTAGTGAGATCTTTTGTTTGTTTTGGCTTTACCTGCTCCTGAAGAACAGGCTTCATTTCTTTTTCTTTTGGAGCTGTTTGTTTAGGATTCTTTTTGCACTGTATTTATCACTTATTGTAAATAAATGTATTGGAAATCTTACTTTGTGTATTGTGTGCTGGGACTCAGATAGGTTAACTTTTCTTTGTCGCTGTTCATTTTTGCTTTAAAGCTACTTTCCCTTTTGCCCCTAGAAAATGAATTGGGAACGTAACAGTGGTATTGTGTAATTATTCGAATAGAATTGAGTCTTTTCTCTCTGTTTTGCATGCGTCGTCATAATCATGATTGTTATTGTTGTTATTATTATTTTAATAAATTGTTTTGCCTCTGTCACAGTGTATTCTTAACCTGAATTAGCACTGTTCATATAGGCAACACCAATAGGTGTCATGTAACACAAAATAAACCTATGTTTTCTTCATGATACAGGGCATAATCTTAGTTTCGTTTTTATTTTGTTACCATTAGACATCACTGGGTTTTAATTTGAGGTATGAAAACCTGACGATGCCACATATTGAAACACAAATTCATATAACATATTAATTAGCCTGTCATTTTCTTCATTTTCTAAGTCAATAAAGGTTATGTTAAATGAATAAATGTAGTGTAAATGTTGTAATGAAACCAACTGTACCGTTCAAAAGTACTGTTTGTTGTTGTATTTTTCAAAACTTGAAACTTGTGTGTGTGTGTCAGGTGGATTTTTTAAATGTTTTTGAAATAAGTCTCTTGCGCTGCTCCCCCAGCCTGCATTTATTTGATTAAAATATAGTAGCCTAGGCTATAAACTACAGTATTGTGATATATTATTACCATTTTAAATAACAGTTTCTATTTGGACATAAATTAAAAAAAAATTAAAAAAAAATCTTTTTTTTAAATTTTTTTTTTTCTGATTTCTAATTGTAACGATCTCATAGCTTTATTTATGCAATTGTAAACGCAGTGAAAATATATTATTGGCACTTCTGTGTATGCACTGCAAAGATGTATTTTCCTTTAATGATTTAATTTGACTGGTGTTACCGTCCCAGGACGTATGCATTTGTGTTTTCAAGTGTCATTCATTGATTTATTGAGTGTGTGTGCGCGCGCAGCCAATGGACCCAACGGCCTGCTGGGAGTTGTAGTTCTGTTGTACGTTGTATTTATACCACAGAGAGGACCTGTCTTTCACTTCGATGGTAACTAAAAAAAAAATTCAAGCTGCGATTTTTCACGATGGATATCCTCGCGCGATCGAGTGTAGATTGTGTTAAACACGACAAGAACCAAAAATTCTGCGTTTATTCCTTAAAACAGTCGGTATTTCCCATATTGCTTCTCCTTTGCAGCTGCCATTGGCGCACGTCACGAATTTAAGCGCCTGCTATTGGCGTAGGTAATGTTTACAGCACGATGATCAAGTATGTGGTGCGAACGCAACGGAACAGTCAGATTCACCATAAATTAACATGGTGAGTAACATTTTATAAACAATATTGTCAATATTGTTTGTTTTCCCTCTATTTTGCTGACGAGAATTTCAAAATAAAGCCCTACCAGAGTCTCAATGCAACAACAGACAGTGATTGAACCGTGAATTTTGTGAACCATTACATAATCCTATATAATTATAAATTCAATTGTTATTATACTTTACAATATTACTGTTTGTTGTTGTATTTTTCAAAACTTGAAACTTGTGTGTGTGTGTCAGGTGGATTTTTTTAATGTTTTTGAAATAAGTCTCTTGCGCTGCTCCCCCAACCTGCATTTATTTGATTAAAATATAGTAGCCTAGGCTATAAACTACAGTATTGTGATATATTATTACCATTTTAAATAACAGTTTCTATTTGGACATATATTAAAAGGTTTTTGTTTTGTTTGTTTTTTTGTCCAATTTCTTGTGCTCCTCCCTGTCCTAATCTAGGTGATGGGACCTACCAGCTGTTCCTCATCAATGGCAAGAGGATCCAGTATTTAAGCAGAGCCGGGGAGAGAGAGAGAGAGAGAGAGAGAGAGAGAGAGAGAGAGAGACTGGGACTGGGACTGGGACTGGGACTGGGACTGGGAGAGGTTTCTTCTCCCAAGAGACTGAGGCCCCGTTTACACGATGGGAAAACGCAGATATTTCCCTGCGTTTTGGCCTGTCATTTACACGAAAACGCCGTTTTTATCCCAGAAAACGATTATTTTTAAAAACTCCGGCCAAAGTGGACATTTCTGAAAACGCCGGTCATGTGTTGCCGTGTCAACTGGGAGAAACGGGGTTTTAGGTTCTCAAACGTCACATTATGCGCCAGAAAATGCTTACGTCATGTGAGCGCCCTATGTTTAGAGTTTGTTCCATACTGTCTATGAGTTTGTTTGGCTACTATTTGATCATGGATGCTGTTAAAGTGGTACTCATTTTTACTTTTGTGAAAACGCTTTTGGCCTGTTTGCATTTGCTTCGCTGTCTGTCCACACGAACGAACCTCGCGCCATGTCTATTGTTTTGAAAGGAACAGGAAGTCGCTCGTGCTATTCGTCGTTGTCGATTTTGAGGATTCTGATTGGCTTGCATGGCTTTATCCTTCTCCTTACACTGCCGCCCCTTTGTATTTATGCGGGTTGATGTAAACGGCAACTGTTTTTGAAAACGATATTGTGTGCACGATGTTATTTTTGAAAACGGAGGGGGAGAAATATTCGTTTCTCTAAATACCCGGCTATGTGTAAATGTGGCCTGAGACTGTTGTGTTTCCAGACTTGGAGTGTTGCTCTTGTTGGTGTATGTTAAGCTTAAGTGTGTTGTTACGCTTAAATGTGTTGTTACGGCTGTAGTGGCAGCTTTGATGTGTTAAGCTTAAACCAAGGTCAACTTAAATGTCTTGTGGCTGTAGTGTGCAGCTTTGAATTGCTTGCCCATTGTTGAGTGTTGGAGCAGTAGGGAGTGGGTGCCATTTTTCTTTTCTCATTTTCTCCTGTTTTTTGTTAGTTAGGAAGTAAGGTAAGAGTTCTGTTGTTTATTTGTGTTGATTGTTGTAGGTCAATTATAGGTGTTCCTTCTACCGGGTAGTGAGATCTTTTGTTTGTTTTGGCTTTACCTGCTCCTGAAGAACAGGCTTCATTTCTTTTTCTTTTGGAGCTGTTTGTTTAGGATTCTTTTTGCACTGTATTTATCACTTATTGTAAATAAATGTATTGGAAATCTTACTTTGTGTATTGTGTGCTGGGACTCAGATAGGTTAACTTTTCTTTGTCGCTGTTCATTTTTGCTTTAAAGCTACTTTCCCTTTTGCCCCTAGAAAATGAATTGGGAACGTAACAGTGGTATTGTGTAATTATTCGAATAGAATTGAGTCTTTTCTCTCTGTTTTGCATGCGTCGTCATAATCATGATTGTTATTGTTGTTATTATTATTTTAATAAATTGTTTTGCCTCTGTCACAGTGTATTCTTAACCTGAATTAGCACTGTTCATATAGGCAACACCAATAGGTGTCATGTAACACAAAATAAACCTATGTTTTCTTCATGATACAGGGCATAATCTTAGTTTCGTTTTTATTTTGTTACCATTAGACATCACTGGGTTTTAATTTGAGGTATGAAAACCTGACGATGCCACATATTGAAACACAAATTCATATAACATATTAATTAGCCTGTCATTTTCTTCATTTTCTAAGTCAATAAAGGTTATGTTAAATGAATAAATGTAGTGTAAATGTTGTAATGAAACCAACTGTACCGTTCAAAAGTACTGTTTGTTGTTGTATTTTTCAAAACTTGAAACTTGTGTGTGTGTGTCAGGTGGATTTTTTTTAATGTTTTTGAAATAAGTCTCTTGCGCTGCTCCCCCAGCCTGCATTTATTTGATTAAAATATAGTAGCCTAGGCTATAAACTACAGTATTGTGATATATTATTACCATTTTAAATAACAGTTTCTATTTGGACATAAATAAAAAAAAATAATAAAAAAAATCTTTTTTTAAATTTTTTTTTTTTCTGATTTCTAATTGTAACGATCTCATAGCTTTATTTATGCAATTGTAAATGCAGTGAAAATATATTATTGGCACTTCTGTGTATGCACTGCAAAGATGTATTTTCCTTTAATGATTTAATTTGACTGTTGTTACCGTCCCAGGACGTATGCATTTGTGTTTTCAAGTGTCATTCATTGATTTATTGAGTGTGTGTGCGCGCGCAGCCAATGGACCCAACGGCCTGCTGGGAGTTGTGGTTCTGTTGTACGTTGCATTTATACCACAGACAGGACCTGTCTTTCACTTCGATGGTAACTAAAAAAAAAATTCAAGCTGCGATTTTTCACGATGGATATCCTCGCGCGATCGAGTGTAGATTGTGTTAAACACGACAAGAACCAAAAATTCTGCGTTTATTCCTTAAAACAGTCGGTATTTCCCATATTGCTTCTCCTTTGCAGCTGCCATTGGCGCACGTCACGAATTTAAGCGCCTGCTATTGGCGTAGGTAATGTTTACAGCACGATGATCAAGTATGTGGTGCGAACGCAACGGAACAGTCAGATTCACCATAAATTAACATGGTGAGTAACATTTTATAAACAATATTGTCAATATTGTTTGTTTTCCCTCTATTTTGCTGACGAGAATTTCAAAATAAAGCCCTACCAGAGTCTCAATGCAACAACAGACAGTGATTGAACCGTGAATTTTGTGAACCATTACATAATCCTATATAATTATAAATTCAATTGTTATTATACTTTACAATATTACTGTTTGTTGTTGTATTTTTCAAAACTTGAAACTTGTGTGTGTGTGTCAGGTGGATTTTTTTAATGTTTTTGAAATAAGTCTCTTGCGCTGCTCCCCCAACCTGCATTTATTTGATTAAAATATAGTAGCCTAGGCTATAAACTACAGTATTGTGATATATTATTACCATTTTAAATAACAGTTTCTATTTGGACATATATTAAAAGGTTTTTGTTTTGTTTGTTTTTTTGTCCAATTTCTTGTGCTCCTCCCTGTCCTAATCTAGGTGATGGGACCTACCAGCTGTTCCTCATCAATGGCAAGAGGATCCAGTATTTAAGCAGAGCAGGGGAGAGAGAGAGAGAGAGAGACTGGGACTGGGACTGGGACTGGGACTGGGACTGGGACTGGGACTGGGACTGGGACTGGGACTGGGACTGGGACTGGGACTGGGACTGGGACTGGGAGAGGTTTCTTCTCCCAAGAGACTGAGGCCCCGTTTACACGATGGGAAAACGCAGATATTTCCCTGCGTTTTGGCCTGTCATTTACACGAAAACGCCGTTTTTATCCCAGAAAACGATTATTTTTAAAAACTCCGGCCAAAGTGGACATTTCTGAAAACGCCGGTCATGTGTTGCCGTGTCAACTGGGAGAAACGGGGTTTTAGGTTCTCAAACGTCACATTATGCGCCAGAAAATGCTTACGTCATGTGAGCGCCCTATGTTTAGAGTTTGTTCCATACTGTCTATGAGTTTGTTTGGCTACTATTTGATCATGGATGCTGTTAAAGTGGTACTCATTTTTACTTTTGTGAAAACGCTTTTGGCCTGTTTGCATTTGCTTCGCTGTCTGTCCACACGAACGAACCTCGCGCCATGTCTATTGTTTTGAAAGGAACAGGAAGTCGCTCGTGCTATTCGTCGTTGTCGATTTTGAGGATTCTGATTGGCTTGCATGGCTTTATCCTTCTCCTTACACTGCCGCCCCTTTGTATTTATGCGGGTTGATGTAAACGGCAACTGTTTTTGAAAACGATATTGTGTGCACGATGTTATTTTTGAAAACGGAGGGGGAGAAATATTCGTTTCTCTAAATACCCGGCTATGTGTAAATGTGGCCTGAGACTGTTGTGTTTCCAGACTTGGAGTGTTGCTCTTGTTGGTGTATGTTAAGCTTAAGTGTGTTGTTACGCTTAAATGTGTTGTTACGGCTGTAGTGGCAGCTTTGATGTGTTAAGCTTAAACCAAGGTCAACTTAAATGTCTTGTGGCTGTAGTGTGCAGCTTTGAATTGCTTGCCCATTGTTGAGTGTTGGAGCAGTAGGGAGTGGGTGCCATTTTTCTTTTCTCATTTTCTCCTGCTTTTTGTTAGTTAGGAAGTAAGGTAAGAGTTCTGTTGTTTATTTGTGTTGATTGTTGTAGGTCAATTATAGGTGTTCCTTCTACCGGGTAGTGAGATCTTTTGTTTGTTTTGGCTTTACCTGCTCCTGAAGAACAGGCTTCATTTCTTTTTCTTTTGGAGCTGTTTGTTTAGGATTCTTTTTGCACTGTATTTATCACTTATTGTAAATAAATGTATTGGAAATCTTACTTTGTGTATTGTGTGCTGGGACTCAGATAGGTTAACTTTTCTTTGTCGCTGTTCATTTTTGCTTTAAAGCTACTTTCCCTTTTGCCCCTAGAAAATGAATTGGGAACGTAACAGTGGTATTGTGTAATTATTCGAATAGAATTGAGTCTTTTCTCTCTGTTTTGCATGCGTCGTCATAATCATGATTGTTATTGTTGTTATTATTATTTTAATAAATTGTTTTGCCTCTGTCACAGTGTATTCTTAACCTGAATTAGCACTGTTCATATAGGCAACACCAATAGGTGTCATGTAACACAAAATAAACCTATGTTTTCTTCATGATACAGGGCATAATCTTAGTTTCGTTTTTATTTTGTTACCATTAGACATCACTGGGTTTTAATTTGAGGTATGAAAACCTGACGATGCCACATATTGAAACACAAATTCATATAACATATTAATTAGCCTGTCATTTTCTTCATTTTCTAAGTCAATAAAGGTTATGTTAAATGAATAAATGTAGTGTAAATGTTGTAATGAAACCAACTGTACCGTTCAAAAGTACTGTTTGTTGTTGTATTTTTCAAAACTTGAAACTTGTGTGTGTGTGTCAGGTGGATTTTTTAAATGTTTTTGAAATAAGTCTCTTGCGCTGCTCCCCCAGCCTGCATTTATTTGATTAAAATATAGTAGCCTAGGCTATAAACTACAGTATTGTGATATATTATTACCATTTTAAATAACAGTTTCTATTTGGACATAAATTAAAAAAAAATTAAAAAAAAATCTTTTTTTTAAATTTTTTTTTTTCTGATTTCTAATTGTAACGATCTCATAGCTTTATTTATGCAATTGTAAACGCAGTGAAAATATATTATTGGCACTTCTGTGTATGCACTGCAAAGATGTATTTTCCTTTAATGATTTAATTTGACTGGTGTTACCGTCCCAGGACGTATGCATTTGTGTTTTCAAGTGTCATTCATTGATTTATTGAGTGTGTGTGCGCGCGCAGCCAATGGACCCAACGGCCTGCTGGGAGTTGTAGTTCTGTTGTACGTTGTATTTATACCACAGAGAGGACCTGTCTTTCACTTCGATGGTAACTAAAAAAAAAATTCAAGCTGCGATTTTTCACGATGGATATCCTCGCGCGATCGAGTGTAGATTGTGTTAAACACGACAAGAACCAAAAATTCTGCGTTTATTCCTTAAAACAGTCGGTATTTCCCATATTGCTTCTCCTTTGCAGCTGCCATTGGCGCACGTCACGAATTTAAGCGCCTGCTATTGGCGTAGGTAATGTTTACAGCACGATGATCAAGTATGTGGTGCGAACGCAACGGAACAGTCAGATTCACCATAAATTAACATGGTGAGTAACATTTTATAAACAATATTGTCAATATTGTTTGTTTTCCCTCTATTTTGCTGACGAGAATTTCAAAATAAAGCCCTACCAGAGTCTCAATGCAACAACAGACAGTGATTGAACCGTGAATTTTGTGAACCATTACATAATCCTATATAATTATAAATTCAATTGTTATTATACTTTACAATATTACTGTTTGTTGTTGTATTTTTCAAAACTTGAAACTTGTGTGTGTGTGTCAGGTGGATTTTTTTAATGTTTTTGAAATAAGTCTCTTGCGCTGCTCCCCCAACCTGCATTTATTTGATTAAAATATAGTAGCCTAGGCTATAAACTACAGTATTGTGATATATTATTACCATTTTAAATAACAGTTTCTATTTGGACATATATTAAAAGGTTTTTGTTTTGTTTGTTTTTTTGTCCAATTTCTTGTGCTCCTCCCTGTCCTAATCTAGGTGATGGGACCTACCAGCTGTTCCTCATCAATGGCAAGAGGATCCAGTATTTAAGCAGAGCCGGGGAGAGAGAGAGAGAGAGAGAGAGAGAGAGAGAGAGAGAGAGACTGGGACTGGGACTGGGACTGGGACTGGGACTGGGAGAGGTTTCTTCTCCCAAGAGACTGAGGCCCCGTTTACACGATGGGAAAACGCAGATATTTCCCTGCGTTTTGGCCTGTCATTTACACGAAAACGCCGTTTTTATCCCAGAAAACGATTATTTTTAAAAACTCCGGCCAAAGTGGACATTTCTGAAAACGCCGGTCATGTGTTGCCGTGTCAACTGGGAGAAACGGGGTTTTAGGTTCTCAAACGTCACATTATGCGCCAGAAAATGCTTACGTCATGTGAGCGCCCTATGTTTAGAGTTTGTTCCATACTGTCTATGAGTTTGTTTGGCTACTATTTGATCATGGATGCTGTTAAAGTGGTACTCATTTTTACTTTTGTGAAAACGCTTTTGGCCTGTTTGCATTTGCTTCGCTGTCTGTCCACACGAACGAACCTCGCGCCATGTCTATTGTTTTGAAAGGAACAGGAAGTCGCTCGTGCTATTCGTCGTTGTCGATTTTGAGGATTCTGATTGGCTTGCATGGCTTTATCCTTCTCCTTACACTGCCGCCCCTTTGTATTTATGCGGGTTGATGTAAACGGCAACTGTTTTTGAAAACGATATTGTGTGCACGATGTTATTTTTGAAAACGGAGGGGGAGAAATATTCGTTTCTCTAAATACCCGGCTATGTGTAAATGTGGCCTGAGACTGTTGTGTTTCCAGACTTGGAGTGTTGCTCTTGTTGGTGTATGTTAAGCTTAAGTGTGTTGTTACGCTTAAATGTGTTGTTACGGCTGTAGTGGCAGCTTTGATGTGTTAAGCTTAAACCAAGGTCAACTTAAATGTCTTGTGGCTGTAGTGTGCAGCTTTGAATTGCTTGCCCATTGTTGAGTGTTGGAGCAGTAGGGAGTGGGTGCCATTTTTCTTTTCTCATTTTCTCCTGTTTTTTGTTAGTTAGGAAGTAAGGTAAGAGTTCTGTTGTTTATTTGTGTTGATTGTTGTAGGTCAATTATAGGTGTTCCTTCTACCGGGTAGTGAGATCTTTTGTTTGTTTTGGCTTTACCTGCTCCTGAAGAACAGGCTTCATTTCTTTTTCTTTTGGAGCTGTTTGTTTAGGATTCTTTTTGCACTGTATTTATCACTTATTGTAAATAAATGTATTGGAAATCTTACTTTGTGTATTGTGTGCTGGGACTCAGATAGGTTAACTTTTCTTTGTCGCTGTTCATTTTTGCTTTAAAGCTACTTTCCCTTTTGCCCCTAGAAAATGAATTGGGAACGTAACAGTGGTATTGTGTAATTATTCGAATAGAATTGAGTCTTTTCTCTCTGTTTTGCATGCGTCGTCATAATCATGATTGTTATTGTTGTTATTATTATTTTAATAAATTGTTTTGCCTCTGTCACAGTGTATTCTTAACCTGAATTAGCACTGTTCATATAGGCAACACCAATAGGTGTCATGTAACACAAAATAAACCTATGTTTTCTTCATGATACAGGGCATAATCTTAGTTTCGTTTTTATTTTGTTACCATTAGACATCACTGGGTTTTAATTTGAGGTATGAAAACCTGACGATGCCACATATTGAAACACAAATTCATATAACATATTAATTAGCCTGTCATTTTCTTCATTTTCTAAGTCAATAAAGGTTATGTTAAATGAATAAATGTAGTGTAAATGTTGTAATGAAACCAACTGTACCGTTCAAAAGTACTGTTTGTTGTTGTATTTTTCAAAACTTGAAACTTGTGTGTGTGTGTCAGGTGGATTTTTTTTTATGTTTTTGAAATAAGTCTCTTGCGCTGCTCCCCCAGCCTGCATTTATTTGATTAAAATATAGTAGCCTAGGCTATAAACTACAGTATTGTGATATATTATTACCATTTTAAATAACAGTTTCTATTTGGACATAAATAAAAAAAAATAATAAAAAAAATCTTTTTTTAAATTTTTTTTTTTTCTGATTTCTAATTGTAACGATCTCATAGCTTTATTTATGCAATTGTAAATGCAGTGAAAATATATTATTGGCACTTCTGTGTATGCACTGCAAAGATGTATTTTCCTTTAATGATTTAATTTGACTGTTGTTACCGTCCCAGGACGTATGCATTTGTGTTTTCAAGTGTCATTCATTGATTTATTGAGTGTGTGTGCGCGCGCAGCCAATGGACCCAACGGCCTGCTGGGAGTTGTGGTTCTGTTGTACGTTGCATTTATACCACAGACAGGACCTGTCTTTCACTTCGATGGTAACTAAAAAAAAAATTCAAGCTGCGATTTTTCACGATGGATATCCTCGCGCGATCGAGTGTAGATTGTGTTAAACACGACAAGAACCAAAAATTCTGCGTTTATTCCTTAAAACAGTCGGTATTTCCCATATTGCTTCTCCTTTGCAGCTGCCATTGGCGCACGTCACGAATTTAAGCGCCTGCTATTGGCGTAGGTAATGTTTACAGCACGATGATCAAGTATGTGGTGCGAACGCAACGGAACAGTCAGATTCACCATAAATTAACATGGTGAGTAACATTTTATAAACAATATTGTCAATATTGTTTGTTTTCCCTCTATTTTGCTGACGAGAATTTCAAAATAAAGCCCTACCAGAGTCTCAATGCAACAACAGACAGTGATTGAACCGTGAATTTTGTGAACCATTACATAATCCTATATAATTATAAATTCAATTGTTATTATACTTTACAATATTACTGTTTGTTGTTGTATTTTTCAAAACTTGAAACTTGTGTGTGTGTGTCAGGTGGATTTTTTTAATGTTTTTGAAATAAGTCTCTTGCGCTGCTCCCCCAACCTGCATTTATTTGATTAAAATATAGTAGCCTAGGCTATAAACTACAGTATTGTGATATATTATTACCATTTTAAATAACAGTTTCTATTTGGACATATATTAAAAGGTTTTTGTTTTGTTTGTTTTTTTGTCCAATTTCTTGTGCTCCTCCCTGTCCTAATCTAGGTGATGGGACCTACCAGCTGTTCCTCATCAATGGCAAGAGGATCCAGTATTTAAGCAGAGCAGGGGAGAGAGAGAGAGAGAGAGACTGGGACTGGGACTGGGACTGGGACTGGGACTGGGACTGGGACTGGGACTGGGAGAGGTTTCTTCTCCCAAGAGACTGAGGCCCCGTTTACACGATGGGAAAACGCAGATATTTCCCTGCGTTTTGGCCTGTCATTTACACGAAAACGCCGTTTTTATCCCAGAAAACGATTATTTTTAAAAACTCCGGCCAAAGTGGACATTTCTGAAAACGCCGGTCATGTGTTGCCGTGTCAACTGGGAGAAACGGGGTTTTAGGTTCTCAAACGTCACATTATGCGCCAGAAAAGGCTTACGTCATGTGAGCGCCCTATGTTTAGAGTTTGTTCCATACTGTCTATGAGTTTGTTTGGCTACTATTTGATCATGGATGCTGTTAAAGTGGTACTCATTTTTACTTTTGTGAAAACGCTTTTGGCCTGTTTGCATTTGCTTCGCTGTCTGTCCACACGAACGAACCTCGCGCCATGTCTATTGTTTTGAAAGGAACAGGAAGTCGCTCGTGCTATTCGTCGTTGTCGATTTTGAGGATTCTGATTGGCTTGCATGGCTTTATCCTTCTCCTTACACTGCCGCCCCTTTGTATTTATGCGGGTTGATGTAAACGGCAACTGTTTTTGAAAACGATATTGTGTGCACGATGTTATTTTTGAAAACGGAGGGGGAGAAATATTCGTTTCTCTAAATACCCGGCTATGTGTAAATGTGGCCTGAGACTGTTGTGTTTCCAGACTTGGAGTGTTGCTCTTGTTGGTGTATGTTAAGCTTAAGTGTGTTGTTACGCTTAAATGTGTTGTTACGGCTGTAGTGGCAGCTTTGATGTGTTAAGCTTAAACCAAGGTCAACTTAAATGTCTTGTGGCTGTAGTGTGCAGCTTTGAATTGCTTGCCCATTGTTGAGTGTTGGAGCAGTAGGGAGTGGGTGCCATTTTTCTTTTCTCATTTTCTCCTGCTTTTTGTTAGTTAGGAAGTAAGGTAAGAGTTCTGTTGTTTATTTGTGTTGATTGTTGTAGGTCAATTATAGGTGTTCCTTCTACCGGGTAGTGAGATCTTTTGTTTGTTTTGGCTTTACCTGCTCCTGAAGAACAGGCTTCATTTCTTTTTCTTTTGGAGCTGTTTGTTTAGGATTCTTTTTGCACTGTATTTATCACTTATTGTAAATAAATGTATTGGAAATCTTACTTTGTGTATTGTGTGCTGGGACTCAGATAGGTTAACTTTTCTTTGTCGCTGTTCATTTTTGCTTTAAAGCTACTTTCCCTTTTGCCCCTAGAAAATGAATTGGGAACGTAACAGTGGTATTGTGTAATTATTCGAATAGAATTGAGTCTTTTCTCTCTGTTTTGCATGCGTCGTCATAATCATGATTGTTATTGTTGTTATTATTATTTTAATAAATTGTTTTGCCTCTGTCACAGTGTATTCTTAACCTGAATTAGCACTGTTCATATAGGCAACACCAATAGGTGTCATGTAACACAAAATAAACCTATGTTTTCTTCATGATACAGGGCATAATCTTAGTTTCGTTTTTATTTTGTTACCATTAGACATCACTGGGTTTTAATTTGAGGTATGAAAACCTGACGATGCCACATATTGAAACACAAATTCATATAACATATTAATTAGCCTGTCATTTTCTTCATTTTCTAAGTCAATAAAGGTTATGTTAAATGAATAAATGTAGTGTAAATGTTGTAATGAAACCAACTGTACCGTTCAAAAGTACTGTTTGTTGTTGTATTTTTCAAAACTTGAAACTTGTGTGTGTGTGTCAGGTGGATTTTTTTAAATGTTTTTGAAATAAGTCTCTTGCGCTGCTCCCCCAGCCTGCATTTATTTGATTAAAATATAGTAGCCTAGGCTATAAACTACAGTATTGTGATATATTATTACCATTTTAAATAACAGTTTCTATTTGGACATAAATAAAAAAAATAAATAAAAAAAAAATCTTTTTTTTAATTTTTTTTTTTTCTGATTTCTAATTGTAACGATCTCATAGCTTTATTTATGCAATTGTAAATGCAGTGAAAATATATTATTGGCACTTCTGTGTATGCACTGCAAAGATGTATTTTCCTTTAATGATTTAATTTGACTGGTGTTACCGTCCCAGGACGTATGCCTTTGTGTTTTCAAGTGTCATTCATTGATTTATTGAGTGTGTGTGCGCGCTCAGCCAATGGACCCAACGGCCTGCTGGGAGTTGTAGTTCTGTTGTACGTTGTATTTATACCACAGAGAGGACCTGTCTTTCACTTCGATGGTAACTAAAAAAAAAATTCAAGCTGCGATTTTTCACCATGGATATCCTCGCGCGATCGAGTGTAGATTGTGTTAAACACGACAAGAACCAAAAATTCTGCGTTTATTCCTTAAAACAGTCGGTATTTCCCATATTGCTTCTCCTTTGCAGCTGCCATTGGCGCACGTCACGAATTTAAGCGCCTGCTATTGGCGTAGGTAATGTTTACAGCACGATGATCAAGTATGTGGTGCGAACGCAACGGAACAGTCAGATTTACCATAAATTAACATGGTGAGTAACATTTTATAAACAATATTGTCAATATTGTTTGTTTTCCCTCTATTTTGCTGACGAGAATTTCAAAATAAAGCCCTACCAGAGTCTCAATGCAACAACAGACAGTGATTGAACCGTGAATTTTGTGAACCATTACATAATCCTATATAATTATAAATTCAATTGTTATTATACTTTACAATATTACTGTTTGTTGTTGTATTTTTCAAAACTTGAAACTTGTGTGTGTGTGTCAGGTGGATTTTTTTAATGTTTTTGAAATAAGTCTCTTGCGCTGCTTCCCCAACCTGCATTTATTTGATTAAAATATAGTAGCCTAGGCTATAAACTACAGTATTGTGATATATTATTACCATTTTAAATAACAGTTTCTATTTGGACATATATTAAAAGGTTTTTGTTTTGTTTGTTTTTTTGTCCAATTTCTTGTGCTCCTCCCTGTCCTAATCTAGGTGATGGGACCTACCAGCTGTTCCTCATCAATGGCAAGAGGATCCAGTATTTAAGCAGAGCAGGGGAGAGAGAGAGAGAGAGAGACTGGGACTGGGACTGGGACTGGGACTGGGACTGGGACTGGGACTGGGACTGGGAGAGGTTTCTTCTCCCAAGAGACTGAGGCCCCGTTTACACGATGGGAAAACGCAGATATTTCCCTGCGTTTTGGCCTGTCATTTACACGAAAACGCCGTTTTTATCCCAGAAAACGATTATTTTTAAAAACTCCGGCCAAAGTGGACATTTCTGAAAACGCCGGTCATGTGTTGCCGTGTCAACTGGGAGAAACGGGGTTTTAGGTTCTCAAACGTCACATTATGCGCCAGAAAAGGCTTACGTCATGTGAGCGCCCTATGTTTAGAGTTTGTTCCATACTGTCTATGAGTTTGTTTGGCTACTATTTGATCATGGATGCTGTTAAAGTGGTACTCATTTTTACTTTTGTGAAAACGCTTTTGGCCTGTTTGCATTTGCTTCGCTGTCTGTCCACACGAACGAACCTCGCGCCATGTCTATTGTTTTGAAAGGAACAGGAAGTCGCTCGTGCTATTCGTCGTTGTCGATTTTGAGGATTCTGATTGGCTTGCATGGCTTTATCCTTCTCCTTACACTGCCGCCCCTTTGTATTTATGCGGGTTGATGTAAACGGCAACTGTTTTTGAAAACGATATTGTGTGCACGATGTTATTTTTGAAAACGGAGGGGGAGAAATATTCGTTTCTCTAAATACCCGGCTATGTGTAAATGTGGCCTGAGACTGTTGTGTTTCCAGACTTGGAGTGTTGCTCTTGTTGGTGTATGTTAAGCTTAAGTGTGTTGTTACGCTTAAATGTGTTGTTACGGCTGTAGTGGCAGCTTTGATGTGTTAAGCTTAAACCAAGGTCAACTTAAATGTCTTGTGGCTGTAGTGTGCAGCTTTGAATTGCTTGCCCATTGTTGAGTGTTGGAGCAGTAGGGAGTGGGTGCCATTTTTCTTTTCTCATTTTCTCCTGTTTTTTGTTAGTTAGGAAGTAAGGTAAGAGTTCTGTTGTTTATTTGTGTTGATTGTTGTAGGTCAATTATAGGTGTTCCTTCTACCGGGTAGTGAGATCTTTTGTTTGTTTTGGCTTTACCTGCTCCTGAAGAACAGGCTTCATTTCTTTTTCTTTTGGAGCTGTTTGTTTAGGATTCTTTTTGCACTGTATTTATCACTTATTGTAAATAAATGTATTGGAAATCTTACTTTGTGTATTGTGTGCTGGGACTCAGATAGGTTAACTTTTCTTTGTCGCTGTTCATTTTTGCTTTAAAGCTACTTTCCCTTTTGCCCCTAGAAAATGAATTGGGAACGTAACAGTGGTATTGTGTAATTATTCGAATAGAATTGAGTCTTTTCTCTCTGTTTTGCATGCGTCGTCATAATCATGATTGTTATTGTTGTTATTATTATTTTAATAAATTGTTTTGCCTCTGTCACAGTGTATTCTTAACCTGAATTAGCACTGTTCATATAGGCAACACCAATAGGTGTCATGTAACACAAAATAAACCTATGTTTTCTTCATGATACAGGGCATAATCTTAGTTTCGTTTTTATTTTGTTACCATTAGACATCACTGGGTTTTAATTTGAGGTATGAAAACCTGACGATGCCACATATTGAAACACAAATTCATATAACATATTAATTAGCCTGTCATTTTCTTCATTTTCTAAGTCAATAAAGGTTATGTTAAATGAATAAATGTAGTGTAAATGTTGTAATGAAACCAACTGTACCGTTCAAAAGTACTGTTTGTTGTTGTATTTTTCAAAACTTGAAACTTGTGTGTGTGTGTCAGGTGGATTTTTTTTAATGTTTTTGAAATAAGTCTCTTGCGCTGCTCCCCCAGCCTGCATTTATTTGATTAAAATATAGTAGCCTAGGCTATAAACTACAGTATTGTGATATATTATTACCATTTTAAATAACAGTTTCTATTTGGACATAAATAAAAAAAAATAATAAAAAAAATCTTTTTTTAAATTTTTTTTTTTTCTGATTTCTAATTGTAACGATCTCATAGCTTTATTTATGCAATTGTAAATGCAGTGAAAATATATTATTGGCACTTCTGTGTATGCACTGCAAAGATGTATTTTCCTTTAATGATTTAATTTGACTGGTGTTACCGTCCCAGGACGTATGCATTTGTGTTTTCAAGTGTCATTCATTGATTTATTGAGTGTGTGTGCGCGCGCAGCCAATGGACCCAACGGCCTGCTGGGAGTTGTAGTTCTGTTGTACGTTGTATTTATACCACAGAGAGGACCTGTCTTTCAATTCGATGGTAACTAAAAAAAAAATTCAAGCTGCGATTTTTCACGATGGATATCCTCGCGCGATCGAGTGTAGATTGTGTTAAACACGACAAGAACCAAAAATTCTGCGTTTATTCCTTAAAACAGTCGGTATTTCCCATATTGCTTCTCCTTTGCAGCTGCCATTGGCGCACGTCACGAATTTAAGCGCCTGCTATTGGCGTAGGTAATGTTTACAGCACGATGATCAAGTATGTGGTGCGAACGCAACGGAACAGTCAGATTCACCATAAATTAACATGGTGAGTAACATTTTATAAACAATATTGTCAATATTGTTTGTTTTCCCTCTATTTTGCTGACGAGAATTTCAAAATAAAGCCCTACCAGAGTCTCAATGCAACAACAGACAGTGATTGAACCGTGAATTTTGTGAACCATTACATAATCCTATATAATTATAAATTCAATTGTTATTATACTTTACAATATTACTGTTTGTTGTTGTATTTTTCAAAACTTGAAACTTGTGTGTGTGTGTCAGGTGGATTTTTTTAATGTTTTTGAAATAAGTCTCTTGCGCTGCTCCCCCAACCTGCATTTATTTGATTAAAATATAGTAGCCTAGGCTATAAACTACAGTATTGTGATATATTATTACCATTTTAAATAACAGTTTCTATTTGGACATATATTAAAAGGTTTTTGTTTTGTTTGTTTTTTTGTCCAATTTCTTGTGCTCCTCCCTGTCCTAATCTAGGTGATGGGACCTACCAGCTGTTCCTCATCAATGGCAAGAGGATCCAGTATTTAAGCAGAGCCGGGGAGAGAGAGAGAGAGAGAGAGAGAGACTGGGACTGGGACTGGGACTGGGACTGGGACTGGGACTGGGACTGGGACTGGGAGAGGTTTCTTCTCCCAAGAGACTGAGGCCCCGTTTACACGATGGGAAAACGCAGATATTTCCCTGCGTTTTGGCCTGTCATTTACACGAAAACGCCGTTTTTATCCCAGAAAACGATTATTTTTAAAAACTCCGGCCAAAGTGGACATTTCTGAAAACGCCGGTCATGTGTTGCCGTGTCAACTGGGAGAAACGGGGTTTTAGGTTCTCAAACGTCACATTATGCGCCAGAAAATGCTTACGTCATGTGAGCGCCCTATGTTTAGAGTTTGTTCCATACTGTCTATGAGTTTGTTTGGCTACTATTTGATCATGGATGCTGTTAAAGTGGTACTCATTTTTACTTTTGTGAAAACGCTTTTGGCCTGTTTGCATTTGCTTCGCTGTCTGTCCACACGAACGAACCTCGCGCCATGTCTATTGTTTTGAAAGGAACAGGAAGTCGCTCGTGCTATTCGTCGTTGTCGATTTTGAGGATTCTGATTGGCTTGCATGGCTTTATCCTTCTCCTTACACTGCCGCCCCTTTGTATTTATGCGGGTTGATGTAAACGGCAACTGTTTTTGAAAACGATATTGTGTGCACGATGTTATTTTTGAAAACGGAGGGGGAGAAATATTCGTTTCTCTAAATACCCGGCTATGTGTAAATGTGGCCTGAGACTGTTGTGTTTCCAGACTTGGAGTGTTGCTCTTGTTGGTGTATGTTAAGCTTAAGTGTGTTGTTACGCTTAAATGTGTTGTTACGGCTGTAGTGGCAGCTTTGATGTGTTAAGCTTAAACCAAGGTCAACTTAAATGTCTTGTGGCTGTAGTGTGCAGCTTTGAATTGCTTGCCCATTGTTGAGTGTTGGAGCAGTAGGGAGTGGGTGCCATTTTTCTTTTCTCATTTTCTCCTGTTTTTTGTTAGTTAGGAAGTAAGGTAAGAGTTCTGTTGTTTATTTGTGTTGATTGTTGTAGGTCAATTATAGGTGTTCCTTCTACCGGGTAGTGAGATCTTTTGTTTGTTTTGGCTTTACCTGCTCCTGAAGAACAGGCTTCATTTCTTTTTCTTTTGGAGCTGTTTGTTTAGGATTCTTTTTGCACTGTATTTATCACTTATTGTAAATAAATGTATTGGAAATCTTACTTTGTGTATTGTGTGCTGGGACTCAGATAGGTTAACTTTTCTTTGTCGCTGTTCATTTTTGCTTTAAAGCTACTTTCCCTTTTGCCCCTAGAAAATGAATTGGGAACGTAACAGTGGTATTGTGTAATTATTCGAATAGAATTGAGTCTTTTCTCTCTGTTTTGCATGCGTCGTCATAATCATGATTGTTATTGTTGTTATTATTATTTTAATAAATTGTTTTGCCTCTGTCACAGTGTATTCTTAACCTGAATTAGCACTGTTCATATAGGCAACACCAATAGGTGTCATGTAACACAAAATAAACCTATGTTTTCTTCATGATACAGGGCATAATCTTAGTTTCGTTTTTATTTTGTTACCATTAGACATCACTGGGTTTTAATTTGAGGTATGAAAACCTGACGATGCCACATATTGAAACACAAATTCATATAACATATTAATTAGCCTGTCATTTTCTTCATTTTCTAAGTCAATAAAGGTTATGTTAAATGAATAAATGTAGTGTAAATGTTGTAATGAAACCAACTGTACCGTTCAAAAGTACTGTTTGTTGTTGTATTTTTCAAAACTTGAAACTTGTGTGTGTGTGTCAGGTGGATTTTTTTTAATGTTTTTGAAATAAGTCTCTTGCGCTGCTCCCCCAGCCTGCATTTATTTGATTAAAATATAGTAGCCTAGGCTATAAACTACAGTATTGTGATATATTATTACCATTTTAAATAACAGTTTCTATTTGGACATAAATAAAAAAAAATAATAAAAAAAATCTTTTTTTAAATTTTTTTTTTTTCTGATTTCTAATTGTAACGATCTCATAGCTTTATTTATGCAATTGTAAATGCAGTGAAAATATATTATTGGCACTTCTGTGTATGCACTGCAAAGATGTATTTTCCTTTAATGATTTAATTTGACTGTTGTTACCGTCCCAGGACGTATGCATTTGTGTTTTCAAGTGTCATTCATTGATTTATTGAGTGTGTGTGCGCGCGCAGCCAATGGACCCAACGGCCTGCTGGGAGTTGTGGTTCTGTTGTACGTTGCATTTATACCACAGACAGGACCTGTCTTTCACTTCGATGGTAACTAAAAAAAAAATTCAAGCTGCGATTTTTCACGATGGATATCCTCGCGCGATCGAGTGTAGATTGTGTTAAACACGACAAGAACCAAAAATTCTGCGTTTATTCCTTAAAACAGTCGGTATTTCCCATATTGCTTCTCCTTTGCAGCTGCCATTGGCGCACGTCACGAATTTAAGCGCCTGCTATTGGCGTAGGTAATGTTTACAGCACGATGATCAAGTATGTGGTGCGAACGCAACGGAACAGTCAGATTCACCATAAATTAACATGGTGAGTAACATTTTATAAACAATATTGTCAATATTGTTTGTTTTCCCTCTATTTTGCTGACGAGAATTTCAAAATAAAGCCCTACCAGAGTCTCAATGCAACAACAGACAGTGATTGAACCGTGAATTTTGTGAACCATTACATAATCCTATATAATTATAAATTCAATTGTTATTATACTTTACAATATTACTGTTTGTTGTTGTATTTTTCAAAACTTGAAACTTGTGTGTGTGTGTCAGGTGGATTTTTTTAATGTTTTTGAAATAAGTCTCTTGCGCTGCTCCCCCAACCTGCATTTATTTGATTAAAATATAGTAGCCTAGGCTATAAACTACAGTATTGTGATATATTATTACCATTTTAAATAACAGTTTCTATTTGGACATATATTAAAAGGTTTTTGTTTTGTTTGTTTTTTTGTCCAATTTCTTGTGCTCCTCCCTGTCCTAATCTAGGTGATGGGACCTACCAGCTGTTCCTCATCAATGGCAAGAGGATCCAGTATTTAAGCAGAGCCGGGGAGAGAGAGAGAGAGAGAGAGAGAGACTGGGACTGGGACTGGGACTGGGACTGGGACTGGGACTGGGACTGGGACTGGGAGAGGTTTCTTCTCCCAAGAGACTGAGGCCCCGTTTACACGATGGGAAAACGCAGATATTTCCCTGCGTTTTGGCCTGTCATTTACACGAAAACGCCGTTTTTATCCCAGAAAACGATTATTTTTAAAAACTCCGGCCAAAGTGGACATTTCTGAAAACGCCGGTCATGTGTTGCCGTGTCAACTGGGAGAAACGGGGTTTTAGGTTCTCAAACGTCACATTATGCGCCAGAAAATGCTTACGTCATGTGAGCGCCCTATGTTTAGAGTTTGTTCCATACTGTCTATGAGTTTGTTTGGCTACTATTTGATCATGGATGCTGTTAAAGTGGTACTCATTTTTACTTTTGTGAAAACGCTTTTGGCCTGTTTGCATTTGCTTCGCTGTCTGTCCACACGAACGAACCTCGCGCCATGTCTATTGTTTTGAAAGGAACAGGAAGTCGCTCGTGCTATTCGTCGTTGTCGATTTTGAGGATTCTGATTGGCTTGCATGGCTTTATCCTTCTCCTTACACTGCCGCCCCTTTGTATTTATGCGGGTTGATGTAAACGGCAACTGTTTTTGAAAACGATATTGTGTGCACGATGTTATTTTTGAAAACGGAGGGGGAGAAATATTCGTTTCTCTAAATACCCGGCTATGTGTAAATGTGGCCTGAGACTGTTGTGTTTCCAGACTTGGAGTGTTGCTCTTGTTGGTGTATGTTAAGCTTAAGTGTGTTGTTACGCTTAAATGTGTTGTTACGGCTGTAGTGGCAGCTTTGATGTGTTAAGCTTAAACCAAGGTCAACTTAAATGTCTTGTGGCTGTAGTGTGCAGCTTTGAATTGCTTGCCCATTGTTGAGTGTTGGAGCAGTAGGGAGTGGGTGCCATTTTTCTTTTCTCATTTTCTCCTGTTTTTTGTTAGTTAGGAAGTAAGGTAAGAGTTCTGTTGTTTATTTGTGTTGATTGTTGTAGGTCAATTATAGGTGTTCCTTCTACCGGGTAGTGAGATCTTTTGTTTGTTTTGGCTTTACCTGCTCCTGAAGAACAGGCTTCATTTCTTTTTCTTTTGGAGCTGTTTGTTTAGGATTCTTTTTGCACTGTATTTATCACTTATTGTAAATAAATGTATTGGAAATCTTACTTTGTGTATTGTGTGCTGGGACTCAGATAGGTTAACTTTTCTTTGTCGCTGTTCATTTTTGCTTTAAAGCTACTTTCCCTTTTGCCCCTAGAAAATGAATTGGGAACGTAACAGTGGTATTGTGTAATTATTCGAATAGAATTGAGTCTTTTCTCTCTGTTTTGCATGCGTCGTCATAATCATGATTGTTATTGTTGTTATTATTATTTTAATAAATTGTTTTGCCTCTGTCACAGTGTATTCTTAACCTGAATTAGCACTGTTCATATAGGCAACACCAATAGGTGTCATGTAACACAAAATAAACCTATGTTTTCTTCATGATACAGGGCATAATCTTAGTTTCGTTTTTATTTTGTTACCATTAGACATCACTGGGTTTTAATTTGAGGTATGAAAACCTGACGATGCCACATATTGAAACACAAATTCATATAACATATTAATTAGCCTGTCATTTTCTTCATTTTCTAAGTCAATAAAGGTTATGTTAAATGAATAAATGTAGTGTAAATGTTGTAATGAAACCAACTGTACCGTTCAAAAGTACTGTTTGTTGTTGTATTTTTCAAAACTTGAAACTTGTGTGTGTGTGTCAGGTGGATTTTTTTTAATGTTTTTGAAATAAGTCTCTTGCGCTGCTCCCCCAGCCTGCATTTATTTGATTAAAATATAGTAGCCTAGGCTATAAACTACAGTATTGTGATATATTATTACCATTTTAAATAACAGTTTCTATTTGGACATAAATAAAAAAAAAAAATAAAAAAAATCTTTTTTTAAATTTTTTTTTTTTCTGATTTCTAATTGTAACGATCTCATAGCTTTATTTATGCAATTGTAAATGCAGTGAAAATATATTATTGGCACTTCTGTGTATGCACTGCAAAGATGTATTTTCCTTTAATGATTTAATTTGACTGGTGTTACCGTCCCAGGACGTATGCATTTGTGTTTTCAAGTGTCATTCATTGATTTATTGAGTGTGTGTGCGCGCGCAGCCAATGGACCCAACGGCCTGCTGGGAGTTGTAGTTCTGTTGTACGTTGTATTTATACCACAGAGAGGACCTGTCTTTCAATTCGATGGTAACTAAAAAAAAAATTCAAGCTGCGATTTTTCACGATGGATATCCTCGCGCGATCGAGTGTAGATTGTGTTAAACACGACAAGAACCAAAAATTCTGCGTTTATTCCTTAAAACAGTCGGTATTTCCCATATTGCTTCTCCTTTGCAGCTGCCATTGGCGCACGTCACGAATTTAAGCGCCTGCTATTGGCGTAGGTAATGTTTACAGCACGATGATCAAGTATGTGGTGCGAACGCAACGGAACAGTCAGATTCACCATAAATTAACATGGTGAGTAACATTTTATAAACAATATTGTCAATATTGTTTGTTTTCCCTCTATTTTGCTGACGAGAATTTCAAAATAAAGCCCTACCAGAGTCTCAATGCAACAACAGACAGTGATTGAACCGTGAATTTTGTGAACCATTACATAATCCTATATAATTATAAATTCAATTGTTATTATACTTTACAATATTACTGTTTGTTGTTGTATTTTTCAAAACTTGAAACTTGTGTGTGTGTGTCAGGTGGATTTTTTTAATGTTTTTGAAATAAGTCTCTTGCGCTGCTCCCCCAACCTGCATTTATTTGATTAAAATATAGTAGCCTAGGCTATAAACTACAGTATTGTGATATATTATTACCATTTTAAATAACAGTTTCTATTTGGACATATATTAAAAGGTTTTTGTTTTGTTTGTTTTTTTGTCCAATTTCTTGTGCTCCTCCCTGTCCTAATCTAGGTGATGGGACCTACCAGCTGTTCCTCATCAATGGCAAGAGGATCCAGTATTTAAGCAGAGCCGGGGAGAGAGAGAGAGAGAGAGAGAGAGACTGGGACTGGGACTGGGACTGGGACTGGGACTGGGACTGGGACTGGGACTGGGACTGGGAGAGGTTTCTTCTCCCAAGAGACTGAGGCCCCGTTTACACGATGGGAAAACGCAGATATTTCCCTGCGTTTTGGCCTGTCATTTACACGAAAACGCCGTTTTTATCCCAGAAAACGATTATTTTTAAAAACTCCGGCCAAAGTGGACATTTCTGAAAACGCCGGTCATGTGTTGCCGTGTCAACTGGGAGAAACGGGGTTTTAGGTTCTCAAACGTCACATTATGCGCCAGAAAATGCTTACGTCATGTGAGCGCCCTATGTTTAGAGTTTGTTCCATACTGTCTATGAGTTTGTTTGGCTACTATTTGATCATGGATGCTGTTAAAGTGGTACTCATTTTTACTTTTGTGAAAACGCTTTTGGCCTGTTTGCATTTGCTTCGCTGTCTGTCCACACGAACGAACCTCGCGCCATGTCTATTGTTTTGAAAGGAACAGGAAGTCGCTCGTGCTATTCGTCGTTGTCGATTTTGAGGATTCTGATTGGCTTGCATGGCTTTATCCTTCTCCTTACACTGCCGCCCCTTTGTATTTATGCGGGTTGATGTAAACGGCAACTGTTTTTGAAAACGATATTGTGTGCACGATGTTATTTTTGAAAACGGAGGGGGAGAAATATTCGTTTCTCTAAATACCCGGCTATGTGTAAATGTGGCCTGAGACTGTTGTGTTTCCAGACTTGGAGTGTTGCTCTTGTTGGTGTATGTTAAGCTTAAGTGTGTTGTTACGCTTAAATGTGTTGTTACGGCTGTAGTGGCAGCTTTGATGTGTTAAGCTTAAACCAAGGTCAACTTAAATGTCTTGTGGCTGTAGTGTGCAGCTTTGAATTGCTTGCCCATTGTTGAGTGTTGGAGCAGTAGGGAGTGGGTGCCATTTTTCTTTTCTCATTTTCTCCTGTTTTTTGTTAGTTAGGAAGTAAGGTAAGAGTTCTGTTGTTTATTTGTGTTGATTGTTGTAGGTCAATTATAGGTGTTCCTTCTACCGGGTAGTGAGATCTTTTGTTTGTTTTGGCTTTACCTGCTCCTGAAGAACAGGCTTCATTTCTTTTTCTTTTGGAGCTGTTTGTTTAGGATTCTTTTTGCACTGTATTTATCACTTATTGTAAATAAATGTATTGGAAATCTTACTTTGTGTATTGTGTGCTGGGACTCAGATAGGTTAACTTTTCTTTGTCGCTGTTCATTTTTGCTTTAAAGCTACTTTCCCTTTTGCCCCTAGAAAATGAATTGGGAACGTAACAGTGGTATTGTGTAATTATTCGAATAGAATTGAGTCTTTTCTCTCTGTTTTGCATGCGTCGTCATAATCATGATTGTTATTGTTGTTATTATTATTTTAATAAATTGTTTTGCCTCTGTCACAGTGTATTCTTAACCTGAATTAGCACTGTTCATATAGGCAACACCAATAGGTGTCATGTAACACAAAATAAACCTATGTTTTCTTCATGATACAGGGCATAATCTTAGTTTCGTTTTTATTTTGTTACCATTAGACATCACTGGGTTTTAATTTGAGGTATGAAAACCTGACGATGCCACATATTGAAACACAAATTCATATAACATATTAATTAGCCTGTCATTTTCTTCATTTTCTAAGTCAATAAAGGTTATGTTAAATGAATAAATGTAGTGTAAATGTTGTAATGAAACCAACTGTACCGTTCAAAAGTACTGTTTGTTGTTGTATTTTTCAAAACTTGAAACTTGTGTGTGTGTGTCAGGTGGATTTTTTTTAATGTTTTTGAAATAAGTCTCTTGCGCTGCTCCCCCAGCCTGCATTTATTTGATTAAAATATAGTAGCCTAGGCTATAAACTACAGTATTGTGATATATTATTACCATTTTAAATAACAGTTTCTATTTGGACATAAATAAAAAAAAATAATAAAAAAAATCTTTTTTTAAATTTTTTTTTTTTCTGATTTCTAATTGTAACGATCTCATAGCTTTATTTATGCAATTGTAAATGCAGTGAAAATATATTATTGGCACTTCTGTGTATGCACTGCAAAGATGTATTTTCCTTTAATGATTTAATTTGACTGGTGTTACCGTCCCAGGACGTATGCATTTGTGTTTTCAAGTGTCATTCATTGATTTATTGAGTGTGTGTGCGCGCGCAGCCAATGGACCCAACGGCCTGCTGGGAGTTGTAGTTCTGTTGTACGTTGTATTTATACCACAGAGAGGACCTGTCTTTCAATTCGATGGTAACTAAAAAAAAAATTCAAGCTGCGATTTTTCACGATGGATATCCTCGCGCGATCGAGTGTAGATTGTGTTAAACACGACAAGAACCAAAAATTCTGCGTTTATTCCTTAAAACAGTCGGTATTTCCCATATTGCTTCTCCTTTGCAGCTGCCATTGGCGCACGTCACGAATTTAAGCGCCTGCTATTGGCGTAGGTAATGTTTACAGCACGATGATCAAGTATGTGGTGCGAACGCAACGGAACAGTCAGATTCACCATAAATTAACATGGTGAGTAACATTTTATAAACAATATTGTCAATATTGTTTGTTTTCCCTCTATTTTGCTGACGAGAATTTCAAAATAAAGCCCTACCAGAGTCTCAATGCAACAACAGACAGTGATTGAACCGTGAATTTTGTGAACCATTACATAATCCTATATAATTATAAATTCAATTGTTATTATACTTTACAATATTACTGTTTGTTGTTGTATTTTTCAAAACTTGAAACTTGTGTGTGTGTGTCAGGTGGATTTTTTTAATGTTTTTGAAATAAGTCTCTTGCGCTGCTCCCCCAACCTGCATTTATTTGATTAAAATATAGTAGCCTAGGCTATAAACTACAGTATTGTGATATATTATTACCATTTTAAATAACAGTTTCTATTTGGACATATATTAAAAGGTTTTTGTTTTGTTTGTTTTTTTGTCCAATTTCTTGTGCTCCTCCCTGTCCTAATCTAGGTGATGGGACCTACCAGCTGTTCCTCATCAATGGCAAGAGGATCCAGTATTTAAGCAGAGCCGGGGAGAGAGAGAGAGAGAGAGAGAGAGACTGGGACTGGGACTGGGACTGGGACTGGGACTGGGACTGGGACTGGGACTGGGAGAGGTTTCTTCTCCCAAGAGACTGAGGCCCCGTTTACACGATGGGAAAACGCAGATATTTCCCTGCGTTTTGGCCTGTCATTTACACGAAAACGCCGTTTTTATCCCAGAAAACGATTATTTTTAAAAACTCCGGCCAAAGTGGACATTTCTGAAAACGCCGGTCATGTGTTGCCGTGTCAACTGGGAGAAACGGGGTTTTAGGTTCTCAAACGTCACATTATGCGCCAGAAAATGCTTACGTCATGTGAGCGCCCTATGTTTAGAGTTTGTTCCATACTGTCTATGAGTTTGTTTGGCTACTATTTGATCATGGATGCTGTTAAAGTGGTACTCATTTTTACTTTTGTGAAAACGCTTTTGGCCTGTTTGCATTTGCTTCGCTGTCTGTCCACACGAACGAACCTCGCGCCATGTCTATTGTTTTGAAAGGAACAGGAAGTCGCTCGTGCTATTCGTCGTTGTCGATTTTGAGGATTCTGATTGGCTTGCATGGCTTTATCCTTCTCCTTACACTGCCGCCCCTTTGTATTTATGCGGGTTGATGTAAACGGCAACTGTTTTTGAAAACGATATTGTGTGCACGATGTTATTTTTGAAAACGGAGGGGGAGAAATATTCGTTTCTCTAAATACCCGGCTATGTGTAAATGTGGCCTGAGACTGTTGTGTTTCCAGACTTGGAGTGTTGCTCTTGTTGGTGTATGTTAAGCTTAAGTGTGTTGTTACGCTTAAATGTGTTGTTACGGCTGTAGTGGCAGCTTTGATGTGTTAAGCTTAAACCAAGGTCAACTTAAATGTCTTGTGGCTGTAGTGTGCAGCTTTGAATTGCTTGCCCATTGTTGAGTGTTGGAGCAGTAGGGAGTGGGTGCCATTTTTCTTTTCTCATTTTCTCCTGCTTTTTGTTAGTTAGGAAGTAAGGTAAGAGTTCTGTTGTTTATTTGTGTTGATTGTTGTAGGTCAATTATAGGTGTTCCTTCTACCGGGTAGTGAGATCTTTTGTTTGTTTTGGCTTTACCTGCTCCTGAAGAACAGGCTTCATTTCTTTTTCTTTTGGAGCTGTTTGTTTAGGATTCTTTTTGCACTGTATTTATCACTTATTGTAAATAAATGTATTGGAAATCTTACTTTGTGTATTGTGTGCTGGGACTCAGATAGGTTAACTTTTCTTTGTCGCTGTTCATTTTTGCTTTAAAGCTACTTTCCCTTTTGCCCCTAGAAAATGAATTGGGAACGTAACAGTGGTATTGTGTAATTATTCGAATAGAATTGAGTCTTTTCTCTCTGTTTTGCATGCGTCGTCATAATCATGATTGTTATTGTTGTTATTATTATTTTAATAAATTGTTTTGCCTCTGTCACAGTGTATTCTTAACCTGAATTAGCACTGTTCATATAGGCAACACCAATAGGTGTCATGTAACACAAAATAAACCTATGTTTTCTTCATGATACAGGGCATAATCTTAGTTTCGTTTTTATTTTGTTACCATTAGACATCACTGGGTTTTAATTTGAGGTATGAAAACCTGACGATGCCACATATTGAAACACAAATTCATATAACATATTAATTAGCCTGTCATTTTCTTCATTTTCTAAGTCAATAAAGGTTATGTTAAATGAATAAATGTAGTGTAAATGTTGTAATGAAACCAACTGTACCGTTCAAAAGTACTGTTTGTTGTTGTATTTTTCAAAACTTGAAACTTGTGTGTGTGTGTCAGGTGGATTTTTTTTAATGTTTTTGAAATAAGTCTCTTGCGCTGCTCCCCCAGCCTGCATTTATTTGATTAAAATATAGTAGCCTAGGCTATAAACTACAGTATTGTGATATATTATTACCATTTTAAATAACAGTTTCTATTTGGACATAAATAAAAAATAAATAAAAAAAAAATCTTTTTTTAAAAATTTTTTTTTTCTGATTTCTAATTGTAACGATCTCATAGCTTTATTTATGCAATTGTAAATGCAGTGAAAATATATTATTGGCACTTCTGTGTATGCACTGCAAAGATGTATTTTCCTTTAATGATTTAATTTGACTGGTGTTACCGTCCCAGGACGTATGCATTTGTGTTTTCAAGTGTCATTCATTGATTTATTGAGTGTGTGTGCGCGCGCAGCCAATGGACCCAACGGCCTGCTGGGAGTTGTAGTTCTGTTGTACGTTGTATTTATACCACAGAGAGGACCTGTCTTTCACTTCGATGGTAACTAAAAAAAAAATTCAAGCTGCGATTTTTCACGATGGATATCCTCGCGCGATCGAGTGTAGATTGTGTTAAACACGACAAGAACCAAAAATTCTGCGTTTATTCCTTAAAACAGTCGGTATTTCCCATATTGCTTCTCCTTTGCAGCTGCCATTGGCGCACGTCACGAATTTAAGCGCCTGCTATTGGCGTAGGTAATGTTTACAGCACGATGATCAAGTATGTGGTGCGAACGCAACGGAACAGTCAGATTCACCATAAATTAACATGGTGAGTAACATTTTATAAACAATATTGTCAATATTGTTTGTTTTCCCTCTATTTTGCTGACGAGAATTTCAAAATAAAGCCCTACCAGAGTCTCAATGCAACAACAGACAGTGATTGAACCGTGAATTTTGTGAACCATTACATAATCCTATATAATTATAAATTCAATTGTTATTATACTTTACAATATTACTGTTTGTTGTTGTATTTTTCAAAACTTGAAACTTGTGTGTGTGTGTCAGGTGGATTTTTTTAATGTTTTTGAAATAAGTCTCTTGCGCTGCTCCCCCAACCTGCATTTATTTGATTAAAATATAGTAGCCTAGGCTATAAACTACAGTATTGTGATATATTATTACCATTTTAAATAACAGTTTCTATTTGGACATATATTAAAAGGTTTTTGTTTTGTTTGTTTTTTTGTCCAATTTCTTGTGCTCCTCCCTGTCCTAATCTAGGTGATGGGACCTACCAGCTGTTCCTCATCAATGGCAAGAGGATCCAGTATTTAAGCAGAGCAGGGGAGAGAGAGAGAGAGAGAGACTGGGACTGGGACTGGGACTGGGACTGGGACTGGGACTGGGACTGGGACTGGGACTGGGAGAGGTTTCTTCTCCCAAGAGACTGAGGCCCCGTTTACACGATGGGAAAACGCAGATATTTCCCTGCGTTTTGGCCTGTCATTTACACGAAAACGCCGTTTTTATCCCAGAAAACGATTATTTTTAAAAACTCCGGCCAAAGTGGACATTTCTGAAAACGCCGGTCATGTGTTGCCGTGTCAACTGGGAGAAACGGGGTTTTAGGTTCTCAAACGTCACATTATGCGCCAGAAAATGCTTACGTCATGTGAGCGCCCTATGTTTAGAGTTTGTTCCATACTGTCTATGAGTTTGTTTGGCTACTATTTGATCATGGATGCTGTTAAAGTGGTACTCATTTTTACTTTTGTGAAAACGCTTTTGGCCTGTTTGCATTTGCTTCGCTGTCTGTCCACACGAACGAACCTCGCGCCATGTCTATTGTTTTGAAAGGAACAGGAAGTCGCTCGTGCTATTCGTCGTTGTCGATTTTGAGGATTCTGATTGGCTTGCATGGCTTTATCCTTCTCCTTACACTGCCGCCCCTTTGTATTTATGCGGGTTGATGTAAACGGCAACTGTTTTTGAAAACGATATTGTGTGCACGATGTTATTTTTGAAAACGGAGGGGGAGAAATATTCGTTTCTCTAAATACCCGGCTATGTGTAAATGTGGCCTGAGACTGTTGTGTTTCCAGACTTGGAGTGTTGCTCTTGTTGGTGTATGTTAAGCTTAAGTGTGTTGTTACGCTTAAATGTGTTGTTACGGCTGTAGTGGCAGCTTTGATGTGTTAAGCTTAAACCAAGGTCAACTTAAATGTCTTGTGGCTGTAGTGTGCAGCTTTGAATTGCTTGCCCATTGTTGAGTGTTGGAGCAGTAGGGAGTGGGTGCCATTTTTCTTTTCTCATTTTCTCCTGCTTTTTGTTAGTTAGGAAGTAAGGTAAGAGTTCTGTTGTTTATTTGTGTTGATTGTTGTAGGTCAATTATAGGTGTTCCTTCTACCGGGTAGTGAGATCTTTTGTTTGTTTTGGCTTTACCTGCTCCTGAAGAACAGGCTTCATTTCTTTTTCTTTTGGAGCTGTTTGTTTAGGATTCTTTTTGCACTGTATTTATCACTTATTGTAAATAAATGTATTGGAAATCTTACTTTGTGTATTGTGTGCTGGGACTCAGATAGGTTAACTTTTCTTTGTCGCTGTTCATTTTTGCTTTAAAGCTACTTTCCCTTTTGCCCCTAGAAAATGAATTGGGAACGTAACAGTGGTATTGTGTAATTATTCGAATAGAATTGAGTCTTTTCTCTCTGTTTTGCATGCGTCGTCATAATCATGATTGTTATTGTTGTTATTATTATTTTAATAAATTGTTTTGCCTCTGTCACAGTGTATTCTTAACCTGAATTAGCACTGTTCATATAGGCAACACCAATAGGTGTCATGTAACACAAAATAAACCTATGTTTTCTTCATGATACAGGGCATAATCTTAGTTTCGTTTTTATTTTGTTACCATTAGACATCACTGGGTTTTAATTTGAGGTATGAAAACCTGACGATGCCACATATTGAAACACAAATTCATATAACATATTAATTAGCCTGTCATTTTCTTCATTTTCTAAGTCAATAAAGGTTATGTTAAATGAATAAATGTAGTGTAAATGTTGTAATGAAACCAACTGTACCGTTCAAAAGTACTGTTTGTTGTTGTATTTTTCAAAACTTGAAACTTGTGTGTGTGTGTCAGGTGGATTTTTTTTAATGTTTTTGAAATAAGTCTCTTGCGCTGCTCCCCCAGCCTGCATTTATTTGATTAAAATATAGTAGCCTAGGCTATAAACTACAGTATTGTGATATATTATTACCATTTTAAATAACAGTTTCTATTTGGACATAAATAAAAAAAAAAAATAAAAAAAATCTTTTTTTAAAAATTTTTTTTTTCTGATTTCTAATTGTAACGATCTCATAGCTTTATTTATGCAATTGTAAATGCAGTGAAAATATATTATTGGCACTTCTGTGTATGCACTGCAAAGATGTATTTTCCTTTAATGATTTAATTTGACTGGTGTTACCGTCCCAGGACGTATGCATTTGTGTTTTCAAGTGTCATTCATTGATTTATTGAGTGTGTGTGCGCGCGCAGCCAATGGACCCAACGGCCTGCTGGGAGTTGTAGTTCTGTTGTACGTTGTATTTATACCACAGAGAGGACCTGTCTTTCACTTCGATGGTAACTAAAAAAAAAATTCAAGCTGCGATTTTTCACGATGGATATCCTCGCGCGATCGAGTGTAGATTGTGTTAAACACGACAAGAACCAAAAATTCTGCGTTTATTCCTTAAAACAGTCGGTATTTCCCATATTGCTTCTCCTTTGCAGCTGCCATTGGCGCACGTCACGAATTTAAGCGCCTGCTATTGGCGTAGGTAATGTTTACAGCACGATGATCAAGTATGTGGTGCGAACGCAACGGAACAGTCAGATTCACCATAAATTAACATGGTGAGTAACATTTTATAAACAATATTGTCAATATTGTTTGTTTTCCCTCTATTTTGCTGACGAGAATTTCAAAATAAAGCCCTACCAGAGTCTCAATGCAACAACAGACAGTGATTGAACCGTGAATTTTGTGAACCATTACATAATCCTATATAATTATAAATTCAATTGTTATTATACTTTACAATATTACTGTTTGTTGTTGTATTTTTCAAAACTTGAAACTTGTGTGTGTGTGTCAGGTGGATTTTTTTAATGTTTTTGAAATAAGTCTCTTGCGCTGCTCCCCCAACCTGCATTTATTTGATTAAAATATAGTAGCCTAGGCTATAAACTACAGTATTGTGATATATTATTACCATTTTAAATAACAGTTTCTATTTGGACATATATTAAAAGGTTTTTGTTTTGTTTGTTTTTTTGTCCAATTTCTTGTGCTCCTCCCTGTCCTAATCTAGGTGATGGGACCTACCAGCTGTTCCTCATCAATGGCAAGAGGATCCAGTATTTAAGCAGAGCAGGGGAGAGAGAGAGAGAGAGAGACTGGGACTGGGACTGGGACTGGGACTGGGACTGGGACTGGGACTGGGACTGGGACTGGGACTGGGACTGGGACTGGGAGAGGTTTCTTCTCCCAAGAGACTGAGGCCCCGTTTACACGATGGGAAAACGCAGATATTTCCCTGCGTTTTGGCCTGTCATTTACACGAAAACGCCGTTTTTATCCCAGAAAACGATTATTTTTAAAAACTCCGGCCAAAGTGGACATTTCTGAAAACGCCGGTCATGTGTTGCCGTGTCAACTGGGAGAAACGGGGTTTTAGGTTCTCAAACGTCACATTATGCGCCAGAAAATGCTTACGTCATGTGAGCGCCCTATGTTTAGAGTTTGTTCCATACTGTCTATGAGTTTGTTTGGCTACTATTTGATCATGGATGCTGTTAAAGTGGTACTCATTTTTACTTTTGTGAAAACGCTTTTGGCCTGTTTGCATTTGCTTCGCTGTCTGTCCACACGAACGAACCTCGCGCCATGTCTATTGTTTTGAAAGGAACAGGAAGTCGCTCGTGCTATTCGTCGTTGTCGATTTTGAGGATTCTGATTGGCTTGCATGGCTTTATCCTTCTCCTTACACTGCCGCCCCTTTGTATTTATGCGGGTTGATGTAAACGGCAACTGTTTTTGAAAACGATATTGTGTGCACGATGTTATTTTTGAAAACGGAGGGGGAGAAATATTCGTTTCTCTAAATACCCGGCTATGTGTAAATGTGGCCTGAGACTGTTGTGTTTCCAGACTTGGAGTGTTGCTCTTGTTGGTGTATGTTAAGCTTAAGTGTGTTGTTACGCTTAAATGTGTTGTTACGGCTGTAGTGGCAGCTTTGATGTGTTAAGCTTAAACCAAGGTCAACTTAAATGTCTTGTGGCTGTAGTGTGCAGCTTTGAATTGCTTGCCCATTGTTGAGTGTTGGAGCAGTAGGGAGTGGGTGCCATTTTTCTTTTCTCATTTTCTCCTGCTTTTTGTTAGTTAGGAAGTAAGGTAAGAGTTCTGTTGTTTATTTGTGTTGATTGTTGTAGGTCAATTATAGGTGTTCCTTCTACCGGGTAGTGAGATCTTTTGTTTGTTTTGGCTTTACCTGCTCCTGAAGAACAGGCTTCATTTCTTTTTCTTTTGGAGCTGTTTGTTTAGGATTCTTTTTGCACTGTATTTATCACTTATTGTAAATAAATGTATTGGAAATCTTACTTTGTGTATTGTGTGCTGGGACTCAGATAGGTTAACTTTTCTTTGTCGCTGTTCATTTTTGCTTTAAAGCTACTTTCCCTTTTGCCCCTAGAAAATGAATTGGGAACGTAACAGTGGTATTGTGTAATTATTCGAATAGAATTGAGTCTTTTCTCTCTGTTTTGCATGCGTCGTCATAATCATGATTGTTATTGTTGTTATTATTATTTTAATAAATTGTTTTGCCTCTGTCACAGTGTATTCTTAACCTGAATTAGCACTGTTCATATAGGCAACACCAATAGGTGTCATGTAACACAAAATAAACCTATGTTTTCTTCATGATACAGGGCATAATCTTAGTTTCGTTTTTATTTTGTTACCATTAGACATCACTGGGTTTTAATTTGAGGTATGAAAACCTGACGATGCCACATATTGAAACACAAATTCATATAACATATTAATTAGCCTGTCATTTTCTTCATTTTCTAAGTCAATAAAGGTTATGTTAAATGAATAAATGTAGTGTAAATGTTGTAATGAAACCAACTGTACCGTTCAAAAGTACTGTTTGTTGTTGTATTTTTCAAAACTTGAAACTTGTGTGTGTGTGTCAGGTGGATTTTTTTTAATGTTTTTGAAATAAGTCTCTTGCGCTGCTCCCCCAGCCTGCATTTATTTGATTAAAATATAGTAGCCTAGGCTATAAACTACAGTATTGTGATATATTATTACCATTTTAAATAACAGTTTCTATTTGGACATAAATAAAAAAAAAAAATAAAAAAAAAATCTTTTTTTTAATTTTTTTTTTTTCTGATTTCTAATTGTAACGATCTCATAGCTTTATTTATGCAATTGTAAATGCAGTGAAAATATATTATTGGCACTTCTGTGTATGCACTGCAAAGATGTATTTTCCTTTAATGATTTAATTTGACTGGTGTTACCGTCCCAGGACGTATGCCTTTGTGTTTTCAAGTGTCATTCATTGATTTATTGAGTGTGTGTGCGCGCTCAGCCAATGGACCCAACGGCCTGCTGGGAGTTGTAGTTCTGTTGTACGTTGTATTTATACCACAGAGAGGACCTGTCTTTCACTTCGATGGTAACTAAAAAAAAAATTCAAGCTGCGATTTTTCACCATGGATATCCTCGCGCGATCGAGTGTAGATTGTGTTAAACACGACAAGAACCAAAAATTCTGCGTTTATTCCTTAAAACAGTCGGTATTTCCCATATTGCTTCTCCTTTGCAGCTGCCATTGGCGCACGTCACGAATTTAAGCGCCTGCTATTGGCGTAGGTAATGTTTACAGCACGATGATCAAGTATGTGGTGCGAACGCAACGGAACAGTCAGATTTACCATAAATTAACATGGTGAGTAACATTTTATAAACAATATTGTCAATATTGTTTGTTTTCCCTCTATTTTGCTGACGAGAATTTCAAAATAAAGCCCTACCAGAGTCTCAATGCAACAACAGACAGTGATTGAACCGTGAATTTTGTGAACCATTACATAATCCTATATAATTATAAATTCAATTGTTATTATACTTTACAATATTACTGTTTGTTGTTGTATTTTTCAAAACTTGAAACTTGTGTGTGTGTGTCAGGTGGATTTTTTTAATGTTTTTGAAATAAGTCTCTTGCGCTGCTTCCCCAACCTGCATTTATTTGATTAAAATATAGTAGCCTAGGCTATAAACTACAGTATTGTGATATATTATTACCATTTTAAATAACAGTTTCTATTTGGACATATATTAAAAGGTTTTTGTTTTGTTTGTTTTTTTGTCCAATTTCTTGTGCTCCTCCCTGTCCTAATCTAGGTGATGGGACCTACCAGCTGTTCCTCATCAATGGCAAGAGGATCCAGTATTTAAGCAGAGCAGGGGAGAGAGAGAGAGAGAGAGACTGGGACTGGGACTGGGACTGGGACTGGGAGAGGTTTCTTCTCCCAAGAGACTGAGGCCCCGTTTACACGATGGGAAAACGCAGATATTTCCCTGCGTTTTGGCCTGTCATTTACACGAAAACGCCGTTTTTATCCCAGAAAACGATTATTTTTAAAAACTCCGGCCAAAGTGGACATTTCTGAAAACGCCGGTCATGTGTTGCCGTGTCAACTGGGAGAAACGGGGTTTTAGGTTCTCAAACGTCACATTATGCGCCAGAAAAGGCTTACGTCATGTGAGCGCCCTATGTTTAGAGTTTGTTCCATACTGTCTATGAGTTTGTTTGGCTACTATTTGATCATGGATGCTGTTAAAGTGGTACTCATTTTTACTTTTGTGAAAACGCTTTTGGCCTGTTTGCATTTGCTTCGCTGTCTGTCCACACGAACGAACCTCGCGCCATGTCTATTGTTTTGAAAGGAACAGGAAGTCGCTCGTGCTATTCGTCGTTGTCGATTTTGAGGATTCTGATTGGCTTGCATGGCTTTATCCTTCTCCTTACACTGCCGCCCCTTTGTATTTATGCGGGTTGATGTAAACGGCAACTGTTTTTGAAAACGATATTGTGTGCACGATGTTATTTTTGAAAACGGAGGGGGAGAAATATTCGTTTCTCTAAATACCCGGCTATGTGTAAATGTGGCCTGAGACTGTTGTGTTTCCAGACTTGGAGTGTTGCTCTTGTTGGTGTATGTTAAGCTTAAGTGTGTTGTTACGCTTAAATGTGTTGTTACGGCTGTAGTGGCAGCTTTGATGTGTTAAGCTTAAACCAAGGTCAACTTAAATGTCTTGTGGCTGTAGTGTGCAGCTTTGAATTGCTTGCCCTTTGTTGAGTGTTGGAGCAGTAGGGAGTGGGTGCCATTTTTCTTTTCTCATTTTCTCCTGCTTTTTGTTAGTTAGGAAGTAAGGTAAGAGTTCTGTTGTTTATTTGTGTTGATTGTTGTAGGTCAATTATAGGTGTTCCTTCTACCGGGTAGTGAGATCTTTTGTTTGTTTTGGCTTTACCTGCTCCTGAAGAACAGGCTTCATTTCTTTTTCTTTTGGAGCTGTTTGTTTAGGATTCTTTTTGCACTGTATTTATCACTTATTGTAAATAAATGTATTGGAAATCTTACTTTGTGTATTGTGTGCTGGGACTCAGATAGGTTAACTTTTCTTTGTCGCTGTTCATTTTTGCTTTAAAGCTACTTTCCCTTTTGCCCCTAGAAAATGAATTGGGAACGTAACAGTGGTATTGTGTAATTATTCGAATAGAATTGAGTCTTTTCTCTCTGTTTTGCATGCGTCGTCATAATCATGATTGTTATTGTTGTTATTATTATTTTAATAAATTGTTTTGCCTCTGTCACAGTGTATTCTTAACCTGAATTAGCACTGTTCATATAGGCAACACCAATAGGTGTCATGTAACACAAAATAAACCTATGTTTTCTTCATGATACAGGGCATAATCTTAGTTTCGTTTTTATTTTGTTACCATTAGACATCACTGGGTTTTAATTTGAGGTATGAAAACCTGACGATGCCACATATTGAAACACAAATTCATATAACATATTAATTAGCCTGTCATTTTCTTCATTTTCTAAGTCAATAAAGGTTATGTTAAATGAATAAATGTAGTGTAAATGTTGTAATGAAACCAACTGTACCGTTCAAAAGTACTGTTTGTTGTTGTATTTTTCAAAACTTGAAACTTGTGTGTGTGTGTCAGGTGGATTTTTTTAATGTTTTTGAAATAAGTCTCTTGCGCTGCTCCCCCAGCCTGCATTTATTTGATTAAAATATAGTAGCCTAGGCTATAAACTACAGTATTGTGATATATTATTACCATTTTAAATAACAGTTTCTATTTGGACATAAATTAAAAAAAATTTAAAAAAAAATCTTTTTTTAAATTTTTTTTTTTTTGATTTCTAATTGTAACGATCTCATAGCTTTATTTATGCAATTGTAAACGCAGTGAAAATATATTATTGGCACTTCTGTGTATGCACTGCAAAGATGTATTTTCCTTTAATGATTTAATTTGACTGGTGTTACCGTCCCAGGACGTATGCATTTGTGTTTTCAAGTGTCATTCATTGATTTATTGAGTGTGTGTGCGCGCGCAGCCAATGGACCCAACGGCCTGCTGGGAGTTGTAGTTCTGTTGTACGTTGTATTTATACCACAGAGAGGACCTGTCTTTCACTTCGATGGTAACTAAAAAAAAAATTCAAGCTGCGATTTTTCACGATGGATATCCTCGCGCGATCGAGTGTAGATTGTGTTAAACACGACAAGAACCAAAAATTCTGCGTTTATTCCTTAAAACAGTCGGTATTTCCCATATTGCTTCTCCTTTGCAGCTGCCATTGGCGCACGTCACGAATTTAAGCGCCTGCTATTGGCGTAGGTAATGTTTACAGCACGATGATCAAGTATGTGGTGCGAACGCAACGGAACAGTCAGATTCACCATAAATTAACATGGTGAGTAACATTTTATAAACAATATTGTCAATATTGTTTGTTTTCCCTCTATTTTGCTGACGAGAATTTCAAAATAAAGCCCTACCAGAGTCTCAATGCAACAACAGACAGTGATTGAACCGTGAATTTTGTGAACCATTACATAATCCTATATAATTATAAATTCAATTGTTATTATACTTTACAATATTACTGTTTGTTGTTGTATTTTTCAAAACTTGAAACTTGTGTGTGTGTGTCAGGTGGATTTTTTTAATGTTTTTGAAATAAGTCTCTTGCGCTGCTCCCCCAACCTGCATTTATTTGATTAAAATATAGTAGCCTAGGCTATAAACTACAGTATTGTGATATATTATTACCATTTTAAATAACAGTTTCTATTTGGACATATATTAAAAGGTTTTTGTTTTGTTAGTTTTTTTGTCCAATTTCTTGTGCTCCTCCCTGTCCTAATCTAGGTGATGGGACCTACCAGCTGTTCCTCATCAATGGCAAGAGGATCCAGTATTTAAGCAGAGCAGGGGAGAGAGAGAGAGAGAGAGACTGGGACTGGGACTGGGACTGGGACTGGGACTGGGACTGGGACTGGGACTGGGACTGGGACTGGGAGAGGTTTCTTCTCCCAAGAGACTGAGGCCCCGTTTACACGATGGGAAAACGCAGATATTTCCCTGCGTTTTGGCCTGTCATTTACACGAAAACGCCGTTTTTATCCCAGAAAACGATTATTTTTAAAAACTCCGGCCAAAGTGGACATTTCTGAAAACGCCGGTCATGTGTTGCCGTGTCAACTGGGAGAAACGGGGTTTTAGGTTCTCAAACGTCACATTATGCGCCAGAAAATGCTTACGTCATGTGAGCGCCCTATGTTTAGAGTTTGTTCCATACTGTCTATGAGTTTGTTTGGCTACTATTTGATCATGGATGCTGTTAAAGTGGTACTCATTTTTACTTTTGTGAAAACGCTTTTGGCCTGTTTGCATTTGCTTCGCTGTCTGTCCACACGAACGAACCTCGCGCCATGTCTATTGTTTTGAAAGGAACAGGAAGTCGCTCGTGCTATTCGTCGTTGTCGATTTTGAGGATTCTGATTGGCTTGCATGGCTTTATCCTTCTCCTTACACTGCCGCCCCTTTGTATTTATGCGGGTTGATGTAAACGGCAACTGTTTTTGAAAACGATATTGTGTGCACGATGTTATTTTTGAAAACGGAGGGGGAGAAATATTCGTTTCTCTAAATACCCGGCTATGTGTAAATGTGGCCTGAGACTGTTGTGTTTCCAGACTTGGAGTGTTGCTCTTGTTGGTGTATGTTAAGCTTAAGTGTGTTGTTACGCTTAAATGTGTTGTTACGGCTGTAGTGGCAGCTTTGATGTGTTAAGCTTAAACCAAGGTCAACTTAAATGTCTTGTGGCTGTAGTGTGCAGCTTTGAATTGCTTGCCCATTGTTGAGTGTTGGAGCAGTAGGGAGTGGGTGCCATTTTTCTTTTCTCATTTTCTCCTGTTTTTTGTTAGTTAGGAAGTAAGGTAAGAGTTCTGTTGTTTATTTGTGTTGATTGTTGTAGGTCAATTATAGGTGTTCCTTCTACCGGGTAGTGAGATCTTTTGTTTGTTTTGGCTTTACCTGCTCCTGAAGAACAGGCTTCATTTCTTTTTCTTTTGGAGCTGTTTGTTTAGGATTCTTTTTGCACTGTATTTATCACTTATTGTAAATAAATGTATTGGAAATCTTACTTTGTGTATTGTGTGCTGGGACTCAGATAGGTTAACTTTTCTTTGTCGCTGTTCATTTTTGCTTTAAAGCTACTTTCCCTTTTGCCCCTAGAAAATGAATTGGGAACGTAACAGTGGTATTGTGTAATTATTCGAATAGAATTGAGTCTTTTCTCTCTGTTTTGCATGCGTCGTCATAATCATGATTGTTATTGTTGTTATTATTATTTTAATAAATTGTTTTGCCTCTGTCACAGTGTATTCTTAACCTGAATTAGCACTGTTCATATAGGCAACACCAATAGGTGTCATGTAACACAAAATAAACCTATGTTTTCTTCATGATACAGGGCATAATCTTAGTTTCGTTTTTATTTTGTTACCATTAGACATCACTGGGTTTTAATTTGAGGTATGAAAACCTGACGATGCCACATATTGAAACACAAATTCATATAACATATTAATTAGCCTGTCATTTTCTTCATTTTCTAAGTCAATAAAGGTTATGTTAAATGAATAAATGTAGTGTAAATGTTGTAATGAAACCAACTGTACCGTTCAAAAGTACTGTTTGTTGTTGTATTTTTCAAAACTTGAAACTTGTGTGTGTGTGTCAGGTGGATTTTTTTTAATGTTTTTGAAATAAGTCTCTTGCGCTGCTCCCCCAGCCTGCATTTATTTGATTAAAATATAGTAGCCTAGGCTATAAACTACAGTATTGTGATATATTATTACCATTTTAAATAACAGTTTCTATTTGGACATAAATAAAAAAAAAAAATAAAAAAAATCTTTTTTTAAATTTTTTTTTTTTCTGATTTCTAATTGTAACGATCTCATAGCTTTATTTATGCAATTGTAAATGCAGTGAAAATATATTATTGGCACTTCTGTGTATGCACTGCAAAGATGTATTTTCCTTTAATGATTTAATTTGACTGGTGTTACCGTCCCAGGACGTATGCATTTGTGTTTTCAAGTGTCATTCATTGATTTATTGAGTGTGTGTGCGCGCGCAGCCAATGGACCCAACGGCCTGCTGGGAGTTGTAGTTCTGTTGTACGTTGTATTTATACCACAGAGAGGACCTGTCTTTCAATTCGATGGTAACTAAAAAAAAAATTCAAGCTGCGATTTTTCACGATGGATATCCTCGCGCGATCGAGTGTAGATTGTGTTAAACACGACAAGAACCAAAAATTCTGCGTTTATTCCTTAAAACAGTCGGTATTTCCCATATTGCTTCTCCTTTGCAGCTGCCATTGGCGCACGTCACGAATTTAAGCGCCTGCTATTGGCGTAGGTAATGTTTACAGCACGATGATCAAGTATGTGGTGCGAACGCAACGGAACAGTCAGATTCACCATAAATTAACATGGTGAGTAACATTTTATAAACAATATTGTCAATATTGTTTGTTTTCCCTCTATTTTGCTGACGAGAATTTCAAAATAAAGCCCTACCAGAGTCTCAATGCAACAACAGACAGTGATTGAACCGTGAATTTTGTGAACCATTACATAATCCTATATAATTATAAATTCAATTGTTATTATACTTTACAATATTACTGTTTGTTGTTGTATTTTTCAAAACTTGAAACTTGTGTGTGTGTGTCAGGTGGATTTTTTTAATGTTTTTGAAATAAGTCTCTTGCGCTGCTCCCCCAACCTGCATTTATTTGATTAAAATATAGTAGCCTAGGCTATAAACTACAGTATTGTGATATATTATTACCATTTTAAATAACAGTTTCTATTTGGACATATATTAAAAGGTTTTTGTTTTGTTTGTTTTTTTGTCCAATTTCTTGTGCTCCTCCCTGTCCTAATCTAGGTGATGGGACCTACCAGCTGTTCCTCATCAATGGCAAGAGGATCCAGTATTTAAGCAGAGCCGGGGAGAGAGAGAGAGAGAGAGAGAGAGACTGGGACTGGGACTGGGACTGGGACTGGGACTGGGACTGGGACTGGGACTGGGACTGGGACTGGGAGAGGTTTCTTCTCCCAAGAGACTGAGGCCCCGTTTACACGATGGGAAAACGCAGATATTTCCCTGCGTTTTGGCCTGTCATTTACACGAAAACGCCGTTTTTATCCCAGAAAACGATTATTTTTAAAAACTCCGGCCAAAGTGGACATTTCTGAAAACGCCGGTCATGTGTTGCCGTGTCAACTGGGAGAAACGGGGTTTTAGGTTCTCAAACGTCACATTATGCGCCAGAAAATGCTTACGTCATGTGAGCGCCCTATGTTTAGAGTTTGTTCCATACTGTCTATGAGTTTGTTTGGCTACTATTTGATCATGGATGCTGTTAAAGTGGTACTCATTTTTACTTTTGTGAAAACGCTTTTGGCCTGTTTGCATTTGCTTCGCTGTCTGTCCACACGAACGAACCTCGCGCCATGTCTATTGTTTTGAAAGGAACAGGAAGTCGCTCGTGCTATTCGTCGTTGTCGATTTTGAGGATTCTGATTGGCTTGCATGGCTTTATCCTTCTCCTTACACTGCCGCCCCTTTGTATTTATGCGGGTTGATGTAAACGGCAACTGTTTTTGAAAACGATATTGTGTGCACGATGTTATTTTTGAAAACGGAGGGGGAGAAATATTCGTTTCTCTAAATACCCGGCTATGTGTAAATGTGGCCTGAGACTGTTGTGTTTCCAGACTTGGAGTGTTGCTCTTGTTGGTGTATGTTAAGCTTAAGTGTGTTGTTACGCTTAAATGTGTTGTTACGGCTGTAGTGGCAGCTTTGATGTGTTAAGCTTAAACCAAGGTCAACTTAAATGTCTTGTGGCTGTAGTGTGCAGCTTTGAATTGCTTGCCCATTGTTGAGTGTTGGAGCAGTAGGGAGTGGGTGCCATTTTTCTTTTCTCATTTTCTCCTGTTTTTTGTTAGTTAGGAAGTAAGGTAAGAGTTCTGTTGTTTATTTGTGTTGATTGTTGTAGGTCAATTATAGGTGTTCCTTCTACCGGGTAGTGAGATCTTTTGTTTGTTTTGGCTTTACCTGCTCCTGAAGAACAGGCTTCATTTCTTTTTCTTTTGGAGCTGTTTGTTTAGGATTCTTTTTGCACTGTATTTATCACTTATTGTAAATAAATGTATTGGAAATCTTACTTTGTGTATTGTGTGCTGGGACTCAGATAGGTTAACTTTTCTTTGTCGCTGTTCATTTTTGCTTTAAAGCTACTTTCCCTTTTGCCCCTAGAAAATGAATTGGGAACGTAACAGTGGTATTGTGTAATTATTCGAATAGAATTGAGTCTTTTCTCTCTGTTTTGCATGCGTCGTCATAATCATGATTGTTATTGTTGTTATTATTATTTTAATAAATTGTTTTGCCTCTGTCACAGTGTATTCTTAACCTGAATTAGCACTGTTCATATAGGCAACACCAATAGGTGTCATGTAACACAAAATAAACCTATGTTTTCTTCATGATACAGGGCATAATCTTAGTTTCGTTTTTATTTTGTTACCATTAGACATCACTGGGTTTTAATTTGAGGTATGAAAACCTGACGATGCCACATATTGAAACACAAATTCATATAACATATTAATTAGCCTGTCATTTTCTTCATTTTCTAAGTCAATAAAGGTTATGTTAAATGAATAAATGTAGTGTAAATGTTGTAATGAAACCAACTGTACCGTTCAAAAGTACTGTTTGTTGTTGTATTTTTCAAAACTTGAAACTTGTGTGTGTGTGTCAGGTGGATTTTTTTTAATGTTTTTGAAATAAGTCTCTTGCGCTGCTCCCCCAGCCTGCATTTATTTGATTAAAATATAGTAGCCTAGGCTATAAACTACAGTATTGTGATATATTATTACCATTTTAAATAACAGTTTCTATTTGGACATAAATAAAAAAAAAAAAAAAAAAAAATCTTTTTTTAATTTTTTTTTTTTTCTGATTTCTAATTGTAACGATCTCATAGCTTTATTTATGCAATTGTAAATGCAGTGAAAATATATTATTGGCACTTCTGTGTATGCACTGCAAAGATGTATTTTCCTTTAATGATTTAATTTGACTGGTGTTACCGTCCCAGGACGTATGCATTTGTGTTTTCAAGTGTCATTCATTGATTTATTGAGTGTGTGTGCGCGCGCAGCCAATGGACCCAACGGCCTGCTGGGAGTTGTAGTTCTGTTGTACGTTGTATTTATACCACAGAGAGGACCTGTCTTTCACTTCGATGGTAACTAAAAAAAAAATTCAAGCTGCGATTTTTCACGATGGATATCCTCGCGCGATCGAGTGTAGATTGTGTTAAACACGACAAGAACCAAAAATTCTGCGTTTATTCCTTAAAACAGTCGGTATTTCCCATATTGCTTCTCCTTTGCAGCTGCCATTGGCGCACGTCACGAATTTAAGCGCCTGCTATTGGCGTAGGTAATGTTTACAGCACGATGATCAAGTATGTGGTGCGAACGCAACGGAACAGTCAGATTCACCATAAATTAACATGGTGAGTAACATTTTATAAACAATATTGTCAATATTGTTTGTTTTCCCTCTATTTTGCTGACGAGAATTTCAAAATAAAGCCCTACCAGAGTCTCAATGCAACAACAGACAGTGATTGAACCGTGAATTTTGTGAACCATTACATAATCCTATATAATTATAAATTCAATTGTTATTATACTTTACAATATTACTGTTTGTTGTTGTATTTTTCAAAACTTGAAACTTGTGTGTGTGTGTCAGGTGGATTTTTTTAATGTTTTTGAAATAAGTCTCTTGCGCTGCTCCCCCAACCTGCATTTATTTGATTAAAATATAGTAGCCTAGGCTATAAACTACAGTATTGTGATATATTATTACCATTTTAAATAACAGTTTCTATTTGGACATATATTAAAAGGTTTTTGTTTTGTTTGTTTTTTTGTCCAATTTCTTGTGCTCCTCCCTGTCCTAATCTAGGTGATGGGACCTACCAGCTGTTCCTCATCAATGGCAAGAGGATCCAGTATTTAAGCAGAGCAGGGGAGAGAGAGAGAGAGAGAGACTGGGACTGGGACTGGGACTGGGACTGGGACTGGGACTGGGACTGGGACTGGGACTGGGACTGGGACTGGGAGAGGTTTCTTCTCCCAAGAGACTGAGGCCCCGTTTACACGATGGGAAAACGCAGATATTTCCCTGCGTTTTGGCCTGTCATTTACACGAAAACGCCGTTTTTATCCCAGAAAACGATTATTTTTAAAAACTCCGGCCAAAGTGGACATTTCTGAAAACGCCGGTCATGTGTTGCCGTGTCAACTGGGAGAAACGGGGTTTTAGGTTCTCAAACGTCACATTATGCGCCAGAAAAGGCTTACGTCATGTGAGCGCCCTATGTTTAGAGTTTGTTCCATACTGTCTATGAGTTTGTTTGGCTACTATTTGATCATGGATGCTGTTAAAGTGGTACTCATTTTTACTTTTGTGAAAACGCTTTTGGCCTGTTTGCATTTGCTTCGCTGTCTGTCCACACGAACGAACCTCGCGCCATGTCTATTGTTTTGAAAGGAACAGGAAGTCGCTCGTGCTATTCGTCGTTGTCGATTTTGAGGATTCTGATTGGCTTGCATGGCTTTATCCTTCTCCTTACACTGCCGCCCCTTTGTATTTATGCGGGTTGATGTAAACGGCAACTGTTTTTGAAAACGATATTGTGTGCACGATGTTATTTTTGAAAACGGAGGGGGAGAAATATTCGTTTCTCTAAATACCCGGCTATGTGTAAATGTGGCCTGAGACTGTTGTGTTTCCAGACTTGGAGTGTTGCTCTTGTTGGTGTATGTTAAGCTTAAGTGTGTTGTTACGCTTAAATGTGTTGTTACGGCTGTAGTGGCAGCTTTGATGTGTTAAGCTTAAACCAAGGTCAACTTAAATGTCTTGTGGCTGTAGTGTGCAGCTTTGAATTGCTTGCCCATTGTTGAGTGTTGGAGCAGTAGGGAGTGGGTGCCATTTTTCTTTTCTCATTTTCTCCTGTTTTTTGTTAGTTAGGAAGTAAGGTAAGAGTTCTGTTGTTTATTTGTGTTGATTGTTGTAGGTCAATTATAGGTGTTCCTTCTACCGGGTAGTGAGATCTTTTGTTTGTTTTGGCTTTACCTGCTCCTGAAGAACAGGCTTCATTTCTTTTTCTTTTGGAGCTGTTTGTTTAGGATTCTTTTTGCACTGTATTTATCACTTATTGTAAATAAATGTATTGGAAATCTTACTTTGTGTATTGTGTGCTGGGACTCAGATAGGTTAACTTTTCTTTGTCGCTGTTCATTTTTGCTTTAAAGCTACTTTCCCTTTTGCCCCTAGAAAATGAATTGGGAACGTAACAGTGGTATTGTGTAATTATTCGAATAGAATTGAGTCTTTTCTCTCTGTTTTGCATGCGTCGTCATAATCATGATTGTTATTGTTGTTATTATTATTTTAATAAATTGTTTTGCCTCTGTCACAGTGTATTCTTAACCTGAATTAGCACTGTTCATATAGGCAACACCAATAGGTGTCATGTAACACAAAATAAACCTATGTTTTCTTCATGATACAGGGCATAATCTTAGTTTCGTTTTTATTTTGTTACCATTAGACATCACTGGGTTTTAATTTGAGGTATGAAAACCTGACGATGCCACATATTGAAACACAAATTCATATAACATATTAATTAGCCTGTCATTTTCTTCATTTTCTAAGTCAATAAAGGTTATGTTAAATGAATAAATGTAGTGTAAATGTTGTAATGAAACCAACTGTACCGTTCAAAAGTACTGTTTGTTGTTGTATTTTTCAAAACTTGAAACTTGTGTGTGTGTGTCAGGTGGATTTTTTTTAATGTTTTTGAAATAAGTCTCTTGCGCTGCTCCCCCAGCCTGCATTTATTTGATTAAAATATAGTAGCCTAGGCTATAAACTACAGTATTGTGATATATTATTACCATTTTAAATAACAGTTTCTATTTGGACATAAATAAAAAAAAAAAAAAAAAAAAATCTTTTTTTAAATTTTTTTTTTTTCTGATTTCTAATTGTAACGATCTCATAGCTTTATTTATGCAATTGTAAATGCAGTGAAAATATATTATTGGCACTTCTGTGTATGCACTGCAAAGATGTATTTTCCTTTAATGATTTAATTTGACTGGTGTTACCGTCCCAGGACGTATGCATTTGTGTTTTCAAGTGTCATTCATTGATTTATTGAGTGTGTGTGCGCGCGCAGCCAATGGACCCAACGGCCTGCTGGGAGTTGTAGTTCTGTTGTACGTTGTATTTATACCACAGAGAGGACCTGTCTTTCACTTCGATGGTAACTAAAAAAAAAATTCAAGCTGCGATTTTTCACGATGGATATCCTCGCGCGATCGAGTGTAGATTGTGTTAAACACGACAAGAACCAAAAATTCTGCGTTTATTCCTTAAAACAGTCGGTATTTCCCATATTGCTTCTCCTTTGCAGCTGCCATTGGCGCACGTCACGAATTTAAGCGCCTGCTATTGGCGTAGGTAATGTTTACAGCACGATGATCAAGTATGTGGTGCGAACGCAACGGAACAGTCAGATTCACCATAAATTAACATGGTGAGTAACATTTTATAAACAATATTGTCAATATTGTTTGTTTTCCCTCTATTTTGCTGACGAGAATTTCAAAATAAAGCCCTACCAGAGTCTCAATGCAACAACAGACAGTGATTGAACCGTGAATTTTGTGAACCATTACATAATCCTATATAATTATAAATTCAATTGTTATTATACTTTACAATATTACTGTTTGTTGTTGTATTTTTCAAAACTTGAAACTTGTGTGTGTGTGTCAGGTGGATTTTTTTAATGTTTTTGAAATAAGTCTCTTGCGCTGCTCCCCCAACCTGCATTTATTTGATTAAAATATAGTAGCCTAGGCTATAAACTACAGTATTGTGATATATTATTACCATTTTAAATAACAGTTTCTATTTGGACATATATTAAAAGGTTTTTGTTTTGTTAGTTTTTTTGTCCAATTTCTTGTGCTCCTCCCTGTCCTAATCTAGGTGATGGGACCTACCAGCTGTTCCTCATCAATGGCAAGAGGATCCAGTATTTAAGCAGAGCAGGGGAGAGAGAGAGAGAGAGAGACTGGGACTGGGACTGGGACTGGGACTGGGACTGGGACTGGGACTGGGACTGGGAGAGGTTTCTTCTCCCAAGAGACTGAGGCCCCGTTTACACGATGGGAAAACGCAGATATTTCCCTGCGTTTTGGCCTGTCATTTACACGAAAACGCCGTTTTTATCCCAGAAAACGATTATTTTTAAAAACTCCGGCCAAAGTGGACATTTCTGAAAACGCCGGTCATGTGTTGCCGTGTCAACTGGGAGAAACGGGGTTTTAGGTTCTCAAACGTCACATTATGCGCCAGAAAAGGCTTACGTCATGTGAGCGCCCTATGTTTAGAGTTTGTTCCATACTGTCTATGAGTTTGTTTGGCTACTATTTGATCATGGATGCTGTTAAAGTGGTACTCATTTTTACTTTTGTGAAAACGCTTTTGGCCTGTTTGCATTTGCTTCGCTGTCTGTCCACACGAACGAACCTCGCGCCATGTCTATTGTTTTGAAAGGAACAGGAAGTCGCTCGTGCTATTCGTCGTTGTCGATTTTGAGGATTCTGATTGGCTTGCATGGCTTTATCCTTCTCCTTACACTGCCGCCCCTTTGTATTTATGCGGGTTGATGTAAACGGCAACTGTTTTTGAAAACGATATTGTGTGCACGATGTTATTTTTGAAAACGGAGGGGGAGAAATATTCGTTTCTCTAAATACCCGGCTATGTGTAAATGTGGCCTGAGACTGTTGTGTTTCCAGACTTGGAGTGTTGCTCTTGTTGGTGTATGTTAAGCTTAAGTGTGTTGTTACGCTTAAATGTGTTGTTACGGCTGTAGTGGCAGCTTTGATGTGTTAAGCTTAAACCAAGGTCAACTTAAATGTCTTGTGGCTGTAGTGTGCAGCTTTGAATTGCTTGCCCATTGTTGAGTGTTGGAGCAGTAGGGAGTGGGTGCCATTTTTCTTTTCTCATTTTCTCCTGCTTTTTGTTAGTTAGGAAGTAAGGTAAGAGTTCTGTTGTTTATTTGTGTTGATTGTTGTAGGTCAATTATAGGTGTTCCTTCTACCGGGTAGTGAGATCTTTTGTTTGTTTTGGCTTTACCTGCTCCTGAAGAACAGGCTTCATTTCTTTTTCTTTTGGAGCTGTTTGTTTAGGATTCTTTTTGCACTGTATTTATCACTTATTGTAAATAAATGTATTGGAAATCTTACTTTGTGTATTGTGTGCTGGGACTCAGATAGGTTAACTTTTCTTTGTCGCTGTTCATTTTTGCTTTAAAGCTACTTTCCCTTTTGCCCCTAGAAAATGAATTGGGAACGTAACAGTGGTATTGTGTAATTATTCGAATAGAATTGAGTCTTTTCTCTCTGTTTTGCATGCGTCGTCATAATCATGATTGTTATTGTTGTTATTATTATTTTAATAAATTGTTTTGCCTCTGTCACAGTGTATTCTTAACCTGAATTAGCACTGTTCATATAGGCAACACCAATAGGTGTCATGTAACACAAAATAAACCTATGTTTTCTTCATGATACAGGGCATAATCTTAGTTTCGTTTTTATTTTGTTACCATTAGACATCACTGGGTTTTAATTTGAGGTATGAAAACCTGACGATGCCACATATTGAAACACAAATTCATATAACATATTAATTAGCCTGTCATTTTCTTCATTTTCTAAGTCAATAAAGGTTATGTTAAATGAATAAATGTAGTGTAAATGTTGTAATGAAACCAACTGTACCGTTCAAAAGTACTGTTTGTTGTTGTATTTTTCAAAACTTGAAACTTGTGTGTGTGTGTCAGGTGGATTTTTTTTAATGTTTTTGAAATAAGTCTCTTGCGCTGCTCCCCCAGCCTGCATTTATTTGATTAAAATATAGTAGCCTAGGCTATAAACTACAGTATTGTGATATATTATTACCATTTTAAATAACAGTTTCTATTTGGACATAAATAAAAAATAAATAAAAAAAAAATCTTTTTTTAAAAAATTTTTTTTTCTGATTTCTAATTGTAACGATCTCATAGCTTTATTTATGCAATTGTAAATGCAGTGAAAATATATTATTGGCACTTCTGTGTATGCACTGCAAAGATGTATTTTCCTTTAATGATTTAATTTGACTGGTGTTACCGTCCCAGGACGTATGCATTTGTGTTTTCAAGTGTCATTCATTGATTTATTGAGTGTGTGTGCGCGCGCAGCCAATGGACCCAACGGCCTGCTGGGAGTTGTAGTTCTGTTGTACGTTGTATTTATACCACAGAGAGGACCTGTCTTTCACTTCGATGGTAACTAAAAAAAAAATTCAAGCTGCGATTTTTCACGATGGATATCCTCGCGCGATCGAGTGTAGATTGTGTTAAACACGACAAGAACCAAAAATTCTGCGTTTATTCCTTAAAACAGTCGGTATTTCCCATATTGCTTCTCCTTTGCAGCTGCCATTGGCGCACGTCACGAATTTAAGCGCCTGCTATTGGCGTAGGTAATGTTTACAGCACGATGATCAAGTATGTGGTGCGAACGCAACGGAACAGTCAGATTCACCATAAATTAACATGGTGAGTAACATTTTATAAACAATATTGTCAATATTGTTTGTTTTCCCTCTATTTTGCTGACGAGAATTTCAAAATAAAGCCCTACCAGAGTCTCAATGCAACAACAGACAGTGATTGAACCGTGAATTTTGTGAACCATTACATAATCCTATATAATTATAAATTCAATTGTTATTATACTTTACAATATTACTGTTTGTTGTTGTATTTTTCAAAACTTGAAACTTGTGTGTGTGTGTCAGGTGGATTTTTTTAATGTTTTTGAAATAAGTCTCTTGCGCTGCTCCCCCAACCTGCATTTATTTGATTAAAATATAGTAGCCTAGGCTATAAACTACAGTATTGTGATATATTATTACCATTTTAAATAACAGTTTCTATTTGGACATATATTAAAAGGTTTTTGTTTTGTTTGTTTTTTTGTCCAATTTCTTGTGCTCCTCCCTGTCCTAATCTAGGTGATGGGACCTACCAGCTGTTCCTCATCAATGGCAAGAGGATCCAGTATTTAAGCAGAGCAGGGGAGAGAGAGAGAGAGAGAGACTGGGACTGGGACTGGGACTGGGACTGGGACTGGGACTGGGACTGGGACTGGGACTGGGACTGGGACTGGAGAGGTTTCTTCTCCCAAGAGACTGAGGCCCCGTTTACACGATGGGAAAACGCAGATATTTCCCTGCGTTTTGGCCTGTCATTTACACGAAAACGCCGTTTTTATCCCAGAAAACGATTATTTTTAAAAACTCCGGCCAAAGTGGACATTTCTGAAAACGCCGGTCATGTGTTGCCGTGTCAACTGGGAGAAACGGGGTTTTAGGTTCTCAAACGTCACATTATGCGCCAGAAAATGCTTACGTCATGTGAGCGCCCTATGTTTAGAGTTTGTTCCATACTGTCTATGAGTTTGTTTGGCTACTATTTGATCATGGATGCTGTTAAAGTGGTACTCATTTTTACTTTTGTGAAAACGCTTTTGGCCTGTTTGCATTTGCTTCGCTGTCTGTCCACACGAACGAACCTCGCGCCATGTCTATTGTTTTGAAAGGAACAGGAAGTCGCTCGTGCTATTCGTCGTTGTCGATTTTGAGGATTCTGATTGGCTTGCATGGCTTTATCCTTCTCCTTACACTGCCGCCCCTTTGTATTTATGCGGGTTGATGTAAACGGCAACTGTTTTTGAAAACGATATTGTGTGCACGATGTTATTTTTGAAAACGGAGGGGGAGAAATATTCGTTTCTCTAAATACCCGGCTATGTGTAAATGTGGCCTGAGACTGTTGTGTTTCCAGACTTGGAGTGTTGCTCTTGTTGGTGTATGTTAAGCTTAAGTGTGTTGTTACGCTTAAATGTGTTGTTACGGCTGTAGTGGCAGCTTTGATGTGTTAAGCTTAAACCAAGGTCAACTTAAATGTCTTGTGGCTGTAGTGTGCAGCTTTGAATTGCTTGCCCATTGTTGAGTGTTGGAGCAGTAGGGAGTGGGTGCCATTTTTCTTTTCTCATTTTCTCCTGCTTTTTGTTAGTTAGGAAGTAAGGTAAGAGTTCTGTTGTTTATTTGTGTTGATTGTTGTAGGTCAATTATAGGTGTTCCTTCTACCGGGTAGTGAGATCTTTTGTTTGTTTTGGCTTTACCTGCTCCTGAAGAACAGGCTTCATTTCTTTTTCTTTTGGAGCTGTTTGTTTAGGATTCTTTTTGCACTGTATTTATCACTTATTGTAAATAAATGTATTGGAAATCTTACTTTGTGTATTGTGTGCTGGGACTCAGATAGGTTAACTTTTCTTTGTCGCTGTTCATTTTTGCTTTAAAGCTACTTTCCCTTTTGCCCCTAGAAAATGAATTGGGAACGTAACAGTGGTATTGTGTAATTATTCGAATAGAATTGAGTCTTTTCTCTCTGTTTTGCATGCGTCGTCATAATCATGATTGTTATTGTTGTTATTATTATTTTAATAAATTGTTTTGCCTCTGTCACAGTGTATTCTTAACCTGAATTAGCACTGTTCATATAGGCAACACCAATAGGTGTCATGTAACACAAAATAAACCTATGTTTTCTTCATGATACAGGGCATAATCTTAGTTTCGTTTTTATTTTGTTACCATTAGACATCACTGGGTTTTAATTTGAGGTATGAAAACCTGACGATGCCACATATTGAAACACAAATTCATATAACATATTAATTAGCCTGTCATTTTCTTCATTTTCTAAGTCAATAAAGGTTATGTTAAATGAATAAATGTAGTGTAAATGTTGTAATGAAACCAACTGTACCGTTCAAAAGTACTGTTTGTTGTTGTATTTTTCAAAACTTGAAACTTGTGTGTGTGTGTCAGGTGGATTTTTTTTAATGTTTTTGAAATAAGTCTCTTGCGCTGCTCCCCCAGCCTGCATTTATTTGATTAAAATATAGTAGCCTAGGCTATAAACTACAGTATTGTGATATATTATTACCATTTTAAATAACAGTTTCTATTTGGACATAAATAAAAAAAAAATAAAAAAAAAATCTTTTTTTAAAAATTTTTTTTTTCTGATTTCTAATTGTAACGATCTCATAGCTTTATTTATGCAATTGTAAATGCAGTGAAAATATATTATTGGCACTTCTGTGTATGCACTGCAAAGATGTATTTTCCTTTAATGATTTAATTTGACTGGTGTTACCGTCCCAGGACGTATGCATTTGTGTTTTCAAGTGTCATTCATTGATTTATTGAGTGTGTGTGCGCGCGCAGCCAATGGACCCAACGGCCTGCTGGGAGTTGTAGTTCTGTTGTACGTTGTATTTATACCACAGAGAGGACCTGTCTTTCACTTCGATGGTAACTAAAAAAAAAATTCAAGCTGCGATTTTTCACGATGGATATCCTCGCGCGATCGAGTGTAGATTGTGTTAAACACGACAAGAACCAAAAATTCTGCGTTTATTCCTTAAAACAGTCGGTATTTCCCATATTGCTTCTCCTTTGCAGCTGCCATTGGCGCACGTCACGAATTTAAGCGCCTGCTATTGGCGTAGGTAATGTTTACAGCACGATGATCAAGTATGTGGTGCGAACGCAACGGAACAGTCAGATTCACCATAAATTAACATGGTGAGTAACATTTTATAAACAATATTGTCAATATTGTTTGTTTTCCCTCTATTTTGCTGACGAGAATTTCAAAATAAAGCCCTACCAGAGTCTCAATGCAACAACAGACAGTGATTGAACCGTGAATTTTGTGAACCATTACATAATCCTATATAATTATAAATTCAATTGTTATTATACTTTACAATATTACTGTTTGTTGTTGTATTTTTCAAAACTTGAAACTTGTGTGTGTGTGTCAGGTGGATTTTTTTAATGTTTTTGAAATAAGTCTCTTGCGCTGCTCCCCCAACCTGCATTTATTTGATTAAAATATAGTAGCCTAGGCTATAAACTACAGTATTGTGATATATTATTACCATTTTAAATAACAGTTTCTATTTGGACATATATTAAAAGGTTTTTGTTTTGTTTGTTTTTTTGTCCAATTTCTTGTGCTCCTCCCTGTCCTAATCTAGGTGATGGGACCTACCAGCTGTTCCTCATCAATGGCAAGAGGATCCAGTATTTAAGCAGAGCAGGGGAGAGAGAGAGAGAGAGAGACTGGGACTGGGACTGGGACTGGGACTGGGACTGGGACTGGGACTGGGACTGGGACTGGGACTGGGACTGGGACTGGGAGAGGTTTCTTCTCCCAAGAGACTGAGGCCCCGTTTACACGATGGGAAAACGCAGATATTTCCCTGCGTTTTGGCCTGTCATTTACACGAAAACGCCGTTTTTATCCCAGAAAACGATTATTTTTAAAAACTCCGGCCAAAGTGGACATTTCTGAAAACGCCGGTCATGTGTTGCCGTGTCAACTGGGAGAAACGGGGTTTTAGGTTCTCAAACGTCACATTATGCGCCAGAAAATGCTTACGTCATGTGAGCGCCCTATGTTTAGAGTTTGTTCCATACTGTCTATGAGTTTGTTTGGCTACTATTTGATCATGGATGCTGTTAAAGTGGTACTCATTTTTACTTTTGTGAAAACGCTTTTGGCCTGTTTGCATTTGCTTCGCTGTCTGTCCACACGAACGAACCTCGCGCCATGTCTATTGTTTTGAAAGGAACAGGAAGTCGCTCGTGCTATTCGTCGTTGTCGATTTTGAGGATTCTGATTGGCTTGCATGGCTTTATCCTTCTCCTTACACTGCCGCCCCTTTGTATTTATGCGGGTTGATGTAAACGGCAACTGTTTTTGAAAACGATATTGTGTGCACGATGTTATTTTTGAAAACGGAGGGGGAGAAATATTCGTTTCTCTAAATACCCGGCTATGTGTAAATGTGGCCTGAGACTGTTGTGTTTCCAGACTTGGAGTGTTGCTCTTGTTGGTGTATGTTAAGCTTAAGTGTGTTGTTACGCTTAAATGTGTTGTTACGGCTGTAGTGGCAGCTTTGATGTGTTAAGCTTAAACCAAGGTCAACTTAAATGTCTTGTGGCTGTAGTGTGCAGCTTTGAATTGCTTGCCCATTGTTGAGTGTTGGAGCAGTAGGGAGTGGGTGCCATTTTTCTTTTCTCATTTTCTCCTGCTTTTTGTTAGTTAGGAAGTAAGGTAAGAGTTCTGTTGTTTATTTGTGTTGATTGTTGTAGGTCAATTATAGGTGTTCCTTCTACCGGGTAGTGAGATCTTTTGTTTGTTTTGGCTTTACCTGCTCCTGAAGAACAGGCTTCATTTCTTTTTCTTTTGGAGCTGTTTGTTTAGGATTCTTTTTGCACTGTATTTATCACTTATTGTAAATAAATGTATTGGAAATCTTACTTTGTGTATTGTGTGCTGGGACTCAGATAGGTTAACTTTTCTTTGTCGCTGTTCATTTTTGCTTTAAAGCTACTTTCCCTTTTGCCCCTAGAAAATGAATTGGGAACGTAACAGTGGTATTGTGTAATTATTCGAATAGAATTGAGTCTTTTCTCTCTGTTTTGCATGCGTCGTCATAATCATGATTGTTATTGTTGTTATTATTATTTTAATAAATTGTTTTGCCTCTGTCACAGTGTATTCTTAACCTGAATTAGCACTGTTCATATAGGCAACACCAATAGGTGTCATGTAACACAAAATAAACCTATGTTTTCTTCATGATACAGGGCATAATCTTAGTTTCGTTTTTATTTTGTTACCATTAGACATCACTGGGTTTTAATTTGAGGTATGAAAACCTGACGATGCCACATATTGAAACACAAATTCATATAACATATTAATTAGCCTGTCATTTTCTTCATTTTCTAAGTCAATAAAGGTTATGTTAAATGAATAAATGTAGTGTAAATGTTGTAATGAAACCAACTGTACCGTTCAAAAGTACTGTTTGTTGTTGTATTTTTCAAAACTTGAAACTTGTGTGTGTGTGTCAGGTGGATTTTTTTTAATGTTTTTGAAATAAGTCTCTTGCGCTGCTCCCCCAGCCTGCATTTATTTGATTAAAATATAGTAGCCTAGGCTATAAACTACAGTATTGTGATATATTATTACCATTTTAAATAACAGTTTCTATTTGGACATAAATAAAAAAAAAAAATAAAAAAAAAATCTTTTTTTTAATTTTTTTTTTTTCTGATTTCTAATTGTAACGATCTCATAGCTTTATTTATGCAATTGTAAATGCAGTGAAAATATATTATTGGCACTTCTGTGTATGCACTGCAAAGATGTATTTTCCTTTAATGATTTAATTTGACTGGTGTTACCGTCCCAGGACGTATGCCTTTGTGTTTTCAAGTGTCATTCATTGATTTATTGAGTGTGTGTGCGCGCTCAGCCAATGGACCCAACGGCCTGCTGGGAGTTGTAGTTCTGTTGTACGTTGTATTTATACCACAGAGAGGACCTGTCTTTCACTTCGATGGTAACTAAAAAAAAAATTCAAGCTGCGATTTTTCACCATGGATATCCTCGCGCGATCGAGTGTAGATTGTGTTAAACACGACAAGAACCAAAAATTCTGCGTTTATTCCTTAAAACAGTCGGTATTTCCCATATTGCTTCTCCTTTGCAGCTGCCATTGGCGCACGTCACGAATTTAAGCGCCTGCTATTGGCGTAGGTAATGTTTACAGCACGATGATCAAGTATGTGGTGCGAACGCAACGGAACAGTCAGATTTACCATAAATTAACATGGTGAGTAACATTTTATAAACAATATTGTCAATATTGTTTGTTTTCCCTCTATTTTGCTGACGAGAATTTCAAAATAAAGCCCTACCAGAGTCTCAATGCAACAACAGACAGTGATTGAACCGTGAATTTTGTGAACCATTACATAATCCTATATAATTATAAATTCAATTGTTATTATACTTTACAATATTACTGTTTGTTGTTGTATTTTTCAAAACTTGAAACTTGTGTGTGTGTGTCAGGTGGATTTTTTTAATGTTTTTGAAATAAGTCTCTTGCGCTGCTTCCCCAACCTGCATTTATTTGATTAAAATATAGTAGCCTAGGCTATAAACTACAGTATTGTGATATATTATTACCATTTTAAATAACAGTTTCTATTTGGACATATATTAAAAGGTTTTTGTTTTGTTTGTTTTTTTGTCCAATTTCTTGTGCTCCTCCCTGTCCTAATCTAGGTGATGGGACCTACCAGCTGTTCCTCATCAATGGCAAGAGGATCCAGTATTTAAGCAGAGCAGGGGAGAGAGAGAGAGAGAGAGACTGGGACTGGGACTGGGACTGGGACTGGGAGAGGTTTCTTCTCCCAAGAGACTGAGGCCCCGTTTACACGATGGGAAAACGCAGATATTTCCCTGCGTTTTGGCCTGTCATTTACACGAAAACGCCGTTTTTATCCCAGAAAACGATTATTTTTAAAAACTCCGGCCAAAGTGGACATTTCTGAAAACGCCGGTCATGTGTTGCCGTGTCAACTGGGAGAAACGGGGTTTTAGGTTCTCAAACGTCACATTATGCGCCAGAAAAGGCTTACGTCATGTGAGCGCCCTATGTTTAGAGTTTGTTCCATACTGTCTATGAGTTTGTTTGGCTACTATTTGATCATGGATGCTGTTAAAGTGGTACTCATTTTTACTTTTGTGAAAACGCTTTTGGCCTGTTTGCATTTGCTTCGCTGTCTGTCCACACGAACGAACCTCGCGCCATGTCTATTGTTTTGAAAGGAACAGGAAGTCGCTCGTGCTATTCGTCGTTGTCGATTTTGAGGATTCTGATTGGCTTGCATGGCTTTATCCTTCTCCTTACACTGCCGCCCCTTTGTATTTATGCGGGTTGATGTAAACGGCAACTGTTTTTGAAAACGATATTGTGTGCACGATGTTATTTTTGAAAACGGAGGGGGAGAAATATTCGTTTCTCTAAATACCCGGCTATGTGTAAATGTGGCCTGAGACTGTTGTGTTTCCAGACTTGGAGTGTTGCTCTTGTTGGTGTATGTTAAGCTTAAGTGTGTTGTTACGCTTAAATGTGTTGTTACGGCTGTAGTGGCAGCTTTGATGTGTTAAGCTTAAACCAAGGTCAACTTAAATGTCTTGTGGCTGTAGTGTGCAGCTTTGAATTGCTTGCCCTTTGTTGAGTGTTGGAGCAGTAGGGAGTGGGTGCCATTTTTCTTTTCTCATTTTCTCCTGCTTTTTGTTAGTTAGGAAGTAAGGTAAGAGTTCTGTTGTTTATTTGTGTTGATTGTTGTAGGTCAATTATAGGTGTTCCTTCTACCGGGTAGTGAGATCTTTTGTTTGTTTTGGCTTTACCTGCTCCTGAAGAACAGGCTTCATTTCTTTTTCTTTTGGAGCTGTTTGTTTAGGATTCTTTTTGCACTGTATTTATCACTTATTGTAAATAAATGTATTGGAAATCTTACTTTGTGTATTGTGTGCTGGGACTCAGATAGGTTAACTTTTCTTTGTCGCTGTTCATTTTTGCTTTAAAGCTACTTTCCCTTTTGCCCCTAGAAAATGAATTGGGAACGTAACAGTGGTATTGTGTAATTATTCGAATAGAATTGAGTCTTTTCTCTCTGTTTTGCATGCGTCGTCATAATCATGATTGTTATTGTTGTTATTATTATTTTAATAAATTGTTTTGCCTCTGTCACAGTGTATTCTTAACCTGAATTAGCACTGTTCATATAGGCAACACCAATAGGTGTCATGTAACACAAAATAAACCTATGTTTTCTTCATGATACAGGGCATAATCTTAGTTTCGTTTTTATTTTGTTACCATTAGACATCACTGGGTTTTAATTTGAGGTATGAAAACCTGACGATGCCACATATTGAAACACAAATTCATATAACATATTAATTAGCCTGTCATTTTCTTCATTTTCTAAGTCAATAAAGGTTATGTTAAATGAATAAATGTAGTGTAAATGTTGTAATGAAACCAACTGTACCGTTCAAAAGTACTGTTTGTTGTTGTATTTTTCAAAACTTGAAACTTGTGTGTGTGTGTCAGGTGGATTTTTTTAATGTTTTTGAAATAAGTCTCTTGCGCTGCTCCCCCAGCCTGCATTTATTTGATTAAAATATAGTAGCCTAGGCTATAAACTACAGTATTGTGATATATTATTACCATTTTAAATAACAGTTTCTATTTGGACATAAATTAAAAAAAATTTAAAAAAAAATCTTTTTTTAAATTTTTTTTTTTTTGATTTCTAATTGTAACGATCTCATAGCTTTATTTATGCAATTGTAAACGCAGTGAAAATATATTATTGGCACTTCTGTGTATGCACTGCAAAGATGTATTTTCCTTTAATGATTTAATTTGACTGGTGTTACCGTCCCAGGACGTATGCATTTGTGTTTTCAAGTGTCATTCATTGATTTATTGAGTGTGTGTGCGCGCGCAGCCAATGGACCCAACGGCCTGCTGGGAGTTGTAGTTCTGTTGTACGTTGTATTTATACCACAGAGAGGACCTGTCTTTCACTTCGATGGTAACTAAAAAAAAAATTCAAGCTGCGATTTTTCACGATGGATATCCTCGCGCGATCGAGTGTAGATTGTGTTAAACACGACAAGAACCAAAAATTCTGCGTTTATTCCTTAAAACAGTCGGTATTTCCCATATTGCTTCTCCTTTGCAGCTGCCATTGGCGCACGTCACGAATTTAAGCGCCTGCTATTGGCGTAGGTAATGTTTACAGCACGATGATCAAGTATGTGGTGCGAACGCAACGGAACAGTCAGATTCACCATAAATTAACATGGTGAGTAACATTTTATAAACAATATTGTCAATATTGTTTGTTTTCCCTCTATTTTGCTGACGAGAATTTCAAAATAAAGCCCTACCAGAGTCTCAATGCAACAACAGACAGTGATTGAACCGTGAATTTTGTGAACCATTACATAATCCTATATAATTATAAATTCAATTGTTATTATACTTTACAATATTACTGTTTGTTGTTGTATTTTTCAAAACTTGAAACTTGTGTGTGTGTGTCAGGTGGATTTTTTTAATGTTTTTGAAATAAGTCTCTTGCGCTGCTCCCCCAACCTGCATTTATTTGATTAAAATATAGTAGCCTAGGCTATAAACTACAGTATTGTGATATATTATTACCATTTTAAATAACAGTTTCTATTTGGACATATATTAAAAGGTTTTTGTTTTGTTAGTTTTTTTGTCCAATTTCTTGTGCTCCTCCCTGTCCTAATCTAGGTGATGGGACCTACCAGCTGTTCCTCATCAATGGCAAGAGGATCCAGTATTTAAGCAGAGCAGGGGAGAGAGAGAGAGAGAGAGACTGGGACTGGGACTGGGACTGGGACTGGGACTGGGACTGGGACTGGGACTGGGACTGGGACTGGGAGAGGTTTCTTCTCCCAAGAGACTGAGGCCCCGTTTACACGATGGGAAAACGCAGATATTTCCCTGCGTTTTGGCCTGTCATTTACACGAAAACGCCGTTTTTATCCCAGAAAACGATTATTTTTAAAAACTCCGGCCAAAGTGGACATTTCTGAAAACGCCGGTCATGTGTTGCCGTGTCAACTGGGAGAAACGGGGTTTTAGGTTCTCAAACGTCACATTATGCGCCAGAAAATGCTTACGTCATGTGAGCGCCCTATGTTTAGAGTTTGTTCCATACTGTCTATGAGTTTGTTTGGCTACTATTTGATCATGGATGCTGTTAAAGTGGTACTCATTTTTACTTTTGTGAAAACGCTTTTGGCCTGTTTGCATTTGCTTCGCTGTCTGTCCACACGAACGAACCTCGCGCCATGTCTATTGTTTTGAAAGGAACAGGAAGTCGCTCGTGCTATTCGTCGTTGTCGATTTTGAGGATTCTGATTGGCTTGCATGGCTTTATCCTTCTCCTTACACTGCCGCCCCTTTGTATTTATGCGGGTTGATGTAAACGGCAACTGTTTTTGAAAACGATATTGTGTGCACGATGTTATTTTTGAAAACGGAGGGGGAGAAATATTCGTTTCTCTAAATACCCGGCTATGTGTAAATGTGGCCTGAGACTGTTGTGTTTCCAGACTTGGAGTGTTGCTCTTGTTGGTGTATGTTAAGCTTAAGTGTGTTGTTACGCTTAAATGTGTTGTTACGGCTGTAGTGGCAGCTTTGATGTGTTAAGCTTAAACCAAGGTCAACTTAAATGTCTTGTGGCTGTAGTGTGCAGCTTTGAATTGCTTGCCCATTGTTGAGTGTTGGAGCAGTAGGGAGTGGGTGCCATTTTTCTTTTCTCATTTTCTCCTGTTTTTTGTTAGTTAGGAAGTAAGGTAAGAGTTCTGTTGTTTATTTGTGTTGATTGTTGTAGGTCAATTATAGGTGTTCCTTCTACCGGGTAGTGAGATCTTTTGTTTGTTTTGGCTTTACCTGCTCCTGAAGAACAGGCTTCATTTCTTTTTCTTTTGGAGCTGTTTGTTTAGGATTCTTTTTGCACTGTATTTATCACTTATTGTAAATAAATGTATTGGAAATCTTACTTTGTGTATTGTGTGCTGGGACTCAGATAGGTTAACTTTTCTTTGTCGCTGTTCATTTTTGCTTTAAAGCTACTTTCCCTTTTGCCCCTAGAAAATGAATTGGGAACGTAACAGTGGTATTGTGTAATTATTCGAATAGAATTGAGTCTTTTCTCTCTGTTTTGCATGCGTCGTCATAATCATGATTGTTATTGTTGTTATTATTATTTTAATAAATTGTTTTGCCTCTGTCACAGTGTATTCTTAACCTGAATTAGCACTGTTCATATAGGCAACACCAATAGGTGTCATGTAACACAAAATAAACCTATGTTTTCTTCATGATACAGGGCATAATCTTAGTTTCGTTTTTATTTTGTTACCATTAGACATCACTGGGTTTTAATTTGAGGTATGAAAACCTGACGATGCCACATATTGAAACACAAATTCATATAACATATTAATTAGCCTGTCATTTTCTTCATTTTCTAAGTCAATAAAGGTTATGTTAAATGAATAAATGTAGTGTAAATGTTGTAATGAAACCAACTGTACCGTTCAAAAGTACTGTTTGTTGTTGTATTTTTCAAAACTTGAAACTTGTGTGTGTGTGTCAGGTGGATTTTTTTTAATGTTTTTGAAATAAGTCTCTTGCGCTGCTCCCCCAGCCTGCATTTATTTGATTAAAATATAGTAGCCTAGGCTATAAACTACAGTATTGTGATATATTATTACCATTTTAAATAACAGTTTCTATTTGGACATAAATAAAAAAAAAAAATAAAAAAAATCTTTTTTTAAATTTTTTTTTTTTCTGATTTCTAATTGTAACGATCTCATAGCTTTATTTATGCAATTGTAAATGCAGTGAAAATATATTATTGGCACTTCTGTGTATGCACTGCAAAGATGTATTTTCCTTTAATGATTTAATTTGACTGGTGTTACCGTCCCAGGACGTATGCATTTGTGTTTTCAAGTGTCATTCATTGATTTATTGAGTGTGTGTGCGCGCGCAGCCAATGGACCCAACGGCCTGCTGGGAGTTGTAGTTCTGTTGTACGTTGTATTTATACCACAGAGAGGACCTGTCTTTCAATTCGATGGTAACTAAAAAAAAAATTCAAGCTGCGATTTTTCACGATGGATATCCTCGCGCGATCGAGTGTAGATTGTGTTAAACACGACAAGAACCAAAAATTCTGCGTTTATTCCTTAAAACAGTCGGTATTTCCCATATTGCTTCTCCTTTGCAGCTGCCATTGGCGCACGTCACGAATTTAAGCGCCTGCTATTGGCGTAGGTAATGTTTACAGCACGATGATCAAGTATGTGGTGCGAACGCAACGGAACAGTCAGATTCACCATAAATTAACATGGTGAGTAACATTTTATAAACAATATTGTCAATATTGTTTGTTTTCCCTCTATTTTGCTGACGAGAATTTCAAAATAAAGCCCTACCAGAGTCTCAATGCAACAACAGACAGTGATTGAACCGTGAATTTTGTGAACCATTACATAATCCTATATAATTATAAATTCAATTGTTATTATACTTTACAATATTACTGTTTGTTGTTGTATTTTTCAAAACTTGAAACTTGTGTGTGTGTGTCAGGTGGATTTTTTTAATGTTTTTGAAATAAGTCTCTTGCGCTGCTCCCCCAACCTGCATTTATTTGATTAAAATATAGTAGCCTAGGCTATAAACTACAGTATTGTGATATATTATTACCATTTTAAATAACAGTTTCTATTTGGACATATATTAAAAGGTTTTTGTTTTGTTTGTTTTTTTGTCCAATTTCTTGTGCTCCTCCCTGTCCTAATCTAGGTGATGGGACCTACCAGCTGTTCCTCATCAATGGCAAGAGGATCCAGTATTTAAGCAGAGCCGGGGAGAGAGAGAGAGAGAGAGAGAGAGACTGGGACTGGGACTGGGACTGGGACTGGGACTGGGACTGGGACTGGGACTGGGACTGGGACTGGGACTGGGAGAGGTTTCTTCTCCCAAGAGACTGAGGCCCCGTTTACACGATGGGAAAACGCAGATATTTCCCTGCGTTTTGGCCTGTCATTTACACGAAAACGCCGTTTTTATCCCAGAAAACGATTATTTTTAAAAACTCCGGCCAAAGTGGACATTTCTGAAAACGCCGGTCATGTGTTGCCGTGTCAACTGGGAGAAACGGGGTTTTAGGTTCTCAAACGTCACATTATGCGCCAGAAAATGCTTACGTCATGTGAGCGCCCTATGTTTAGAGTTTGTTCCATACTGTCTATGAGTTTGTTTGGCTACTATTTGATCATGGATGCTGTTAAAGTGGTACTCATTTTTACTTTTGTGAAAACGCTTTTGGCCTGTTTGCATTTGCTTCGCTGTCTGTCCACACGAACGAACCTCGCGCCATGTCTATTGTTTTGAAAGGAACAGGAAGTCGCTCGTGCTATTCGTCGTTGTCGATTTTGAGGATTCTGATTGGCTTGCATGGCTTTATCCTTCTCCTTACACTGCCGCCCCTTTGTATTTATGCGGGTTGATGTAAACGGCAACTGTTTTTGAAAACGATATTGTGTGCACGATGTTATTTTTGAAAACGGAGGGGGAGAAATATTCGTTTCTCTAAATACCCGGCTATGTGTAAATGTGGCCTGAGACTGTTGTGTTTCCAGACTTGGAGTGTTGCTCTTGTTGGTGTATGTTAAGCTTAAGTGTGTTGTTACGCTTAAATGTGTTGTTACGGCTGTAGTGGCAGCTTTGATGTGTTAAGCTTAAACCAAGGTCAACTTAAATGTCTTGTGGCTGTAGTGTGCAGCTTTGAATTGCTTGCCCATTGTTGAGTGTTGGAGCAGTAGGGAGTGGGTGCCATTTTTCTTTTCTCATTTTCTCCTGTTTTTTGTTAGTTAGGAAGTAAGGTAAGAGTTCTGTTGTTTATTTGTGTTGATTGTTGTAGGTCAATTATAGGTGTTCCTTCTACCGGGTAGTGAGATCTTTTGTTTGTTTTGGCTTTACCTGCTCCTGAAGAACAGGCTTCATTTCTTTTTCTTTTGGAGCTGTTTGTTTAGGATTCTTTTTGCACTGTATTTATCACTTATTGTAAATAAATGTATTGGAAATCTTACTTTGTGTATTGTGTGCTGGGACTCAGATAGGTTAACTTTTCTTTGTCGCTGTTCATTTTTGCTTTAAAGCTACTTTCCCTTTTGCCCCTAGAAAATGAATTGGGAACGTAACAGTGGTATTGTGTAATTATTCGAATAGAATTGAGTCTTTTCTCTCTGTTTTGCATGCGTCGTCATAATCATGATTGTTATTGTTGTTATTATTATTTTAATAAATTGTTTTGCCTCTGTCACAGTGTATTCTTAACCTGAATTAGCACTGTTCATATAGGCAACACCAATAGGTGTCATGTAACACAAAATAAACCTATGTTTTCTTCATGATACAGGGCATAATCTTAGTTTCGTTTTTATTTTGTTACCATTAGACATCACTGGGTTTTAATTTGAGGTATGAAAACCTGACGATGCCACATATTGAAACACAAATTCATATAACATATTAATTAGCCTGTCATTTTCTTCATTTTCTAAGTCAATAAAGGTTATGTTAAATGAATAAATGTAGTGTAAATGTTGTAATGAAACCAACTGTACCGTTCAAAAGTACTGTTTGTTGTTGTATTTTTCAAAACTTGAAACTTGTGTGTGTGTGTCAGGTGGATTTTTTTTAATGTTTTTGAAATAAGTCTCTTGCGCTGCTCCCCCAGCCTGCATTTATTTGATTAAAATATAGTAGCCTAGGCTATAAACTACAGTATTGTGATATATTATTACCATTTTAAATAACAGTTTCTATTTGGACATAAATAAAAAAAAAAAAAAAAAAAAATCTTTTTTTAAATTTTTTTTTTTTCTGATTTCTAATTGTAACGATCTCATAGCTTTATTTATGCAATTGTAAATGCAGTGAAAATATATTATTGGCACTTCTGTGTATGCACTGCAAAGATGTATTTTCCTTTAATGATTTAATTTGACTGGTGTTACCGTCCCAGGACGTATGCATTTGTGTTTTCAAGTGTCATTCATTGATTTATTGAGTGTGTGTGCGCGCGCAGCCAATGGACCCAACGGCCTGCTGGGAGTTGTAGTTCTGTTGTACGTTGTATTTATACCACAGAGAGGACCTGTCTTTCACTTCGATGGTAACTAAAAAAAAAATTCAAGCTGCGATTTTTCACGATGGATATCCTCGCGCGATCGAGTGTAGATTGTGTTAAACACGACAAGAACCAAAAATTCTGCGTTTATTCCTTAAAACAGTCGGTATTTCCCATATTGCTTCTCCTTTGCAGCTGCCATTGGCGCACGTCACGAATTTAAGCGCCTGCTATTGGCGTAGGTAATGTTTACAGCACGATGATCAAGTATGTGGTGCGAACGCAACGGAACAGTCAGATTCACCATAAATTAACATGGTGAGTAACATTTTATAAACAATATTGTCAATATTGTTTGTTTTCCCTCTATTTTGCTGACGAGAATTTCAAAATAAAGCCCTACCAGAGTCTCAATGCAACAACAGACAGTGATTGAACCGTGAATTTTGTGAACCATTACATAATCCTATATAATTATAAATTCAATTGTTATTATACTTTACAATATTACTGTTTGTTGTTGTATTTTTCAAAACTTGAAACTTGTGTGTGTGTGTCAGGTGGATTTTTTTAATGTTTTTGAAATAAGTCTCTTGCGCTGCTCCCCCAACCTGCATTTATTTGATTAAAATATAGTAGCCTAGGCTATAAACTACAGTATTGTGATATATTATTACCATTTTAAATAACAGTTTCTATTTGGACATATATTAAAAGGTTTTTGTTTTGTTAGTTTTTTTGTCCAATTTCTTGTGCTCCTCCCTGTCCTAATCTAGGTGATGGGACCTACCAGCTGTTCCTCATCAATGGCAAGAGGATCCAGTATTTAAGCAGAGCAGGGGAGAGAGAGAGAGAGAGAGACTGGGACTGGGACTGGGACTGGGACTGGGACTGGGACTGGGACTGGGACTGGGAGAGGTTTCTTCTCCCAAGAGACTGAGGCCCCGTTTACACGATGGGAAAACGCAGATATTTCCCTGCGTTTTGGCCTGTCATTTACACGAAAACGCCGTTTTTATCCCAGAAAACGATTATTTTTAAAAACTCCGGCCAAAGTGGACATTTCTGAAAACGCCGGTCATGTGTTGCCGTGTCAACTGGGAGAAACGGGGTTTTAGGTTCTCAAACGTCACATTATGCGCCAGAAAAGGCTTACGTCATGTGAGCGCCCTATGTTTAGAGTTTGTTCCATACTGTCTATGAGTTTGTTTGGCTACTATTTGATCATGGATGCTGTTAAAGTGGTACTCATTTTTACTTTTGTGAAAACGCTTTTGGCCTGTTTGCATTTGCTTCGCTGTCTGTCCACACGAACGAACCTCGCGCCATGTCTATTGTTTTGAAAGGAACAGGAAGTCGCTCGTGCTATTCGTCGTTGTCGATTTTGAGGATTCTGATTGGCTTGCATGGCTTTATCCTTCTCCTTACACTGCCGCCCCTTTGTATTTATGCGGGTTGATGTAAACGGCAACTGTTTTTGAAAACGATATTGTGTGCACGATGTTATTTTTGAAAACGGAGGGGGAGAAATATTCGTTTCTCTAAATACCCGGCTATGTGTAAATGTGGCCTGAGACTGTTGTGTTTCCAGACTTGGAGTGTTGCTCTTGTTGGTGTATGTTAAGCTTAAGTGTGTTGTTACGCTTAAATGTGTTGTTACGGCTGTAGTGGCAGCTTTGATGTGTTAAGCTTAAACCAAGGTCAACTTAAATGTCTTGTGGCTGTAGTGTGCAGCTTTGAATTGCTTGCCCATTGTTGAGTGTTGGAGCAGTAGGGAGTGGGTGCCATTTTTCTTTTCTCATTTTCTCCTGCTTTTTGTTAGTTAGGAAGTAAGGTAAGAGTTCTGTTGTTTATTTGTGTTGATTGTTGTAGGTCAATTATAGGTGTTCCTTCTACCGGGTAGTGAGATCTTTTGTTTGTTTTGGCTTTACCTGCTCCTGAAGAACAGGCTTCATTTCTTTTTCTTTTGGAGCTGTTTGTTTAGGATTCTTTTTGCACTGTATTTATCACTTATTGTAAATAAATGTATTGGAAATCTTACTTTGTGTATTGTGTGCTGGGACTCAGATAGGTTAACTTTTCTTTGTCGCTGTTCATTTTTGCTTTAAAGCTACTTTCCCTTTTGCCCCTAGAAAATGAATTGGGAACGTAACAGTGGTATTGTGTAATTATTCGAATAGAATTGAGTCTTTTCTCTCTGTTTTGCATGCGTCGTCATAATCATGATTGTTATTGTTGTTATTATTATTTTAATAAATTGTTTTGCCTCTGTCACAGTGTATTCTTAACCTGAATTAGCACTGTTCATATAGGCAACACCAATAGGTGTCATGTAACACAAAATAAACCTATGTTTTCTTCATGATACAGGGCATAATCTTAGTTTCGTTTTTATTTTGTTACCATTAGACATCACTGGGTTTTAATTTGAGGTATGAAAACCTGACGATGCCACATATTGAAACACAAATTCATATAACATATTAATTAGCCTGTCATTTTCTTCATTTTCTAAGTCAATAAAGGTTATGTTAAATGAATAAATGTAGTGTAAATGTTGTAATGAAACCAACTGTACCGTTCAAAAGTACTGTTTGTTGTTGTATTTTTCAAAACTTGAAACTTGTGTGTGTGTGTCAGGTGGATTTTTTTTAATGTTTTTGAAATAAGTCTCTTGCGCTGCTCCCCCAGCCTGCATTTATTTGATTAAAATATAGTAGCCTAGGCTATAAACTACAGTATTGTGATATATTATTACCATTTTAAATAACAGTTTCTATTTGGACATAAATAAAAAAAATAAATAAAAAAAATCTTTTTTTAAATTTTTTTTTTTTCTGATTTCTAATTGTAACGATCTCATAGCTTTATTTATGCAATTGTAAATGCAGTGAAAATATATTATTGGCACTTCTGTGTATGCACTGCAAAGATGTATTTTCCTTTAATGATTTAATTTGACTGGTGTTACCGTCCCAGGACGTATGCATTTGTGTTTTCAAGTGTCATTCATTGATTTATTGAGTGTGTGTGCGCGCGCAGCCAATGGACCCAACGGCCTGCTGGGAGTTGTAGTTCTGTTGTACGTTGTATTTATACCACAGAGAGGACCTGTCTTTCACTTCGATGGTAACTAAAAAAAAAATTCAAGCTGCGATTTTTCACGATGGATATCCTCGCGCGATCGAGTGTAGATTGTGTTAAACACGACAAGAACCAAAAATTCTGCGTTTATTCCTTAAAACAGTCGGTATTTCCCATATTGCTTCTCCTTTGCAGCTGCCATTGGCGCACGTCACGAATTTAAGCGCCTGCTATTGGCGTAGGTAATGTTTACAGCACGATGATCAAGTATGTGGTGCGAACGCAACGGAACAGTCAGATTCACCATAAATTAACATGGTGAGTAACATTTTATAAACAATATTGTCAATATTGTTTGTTTTCCCTCTATTTTGCTGACGAGAATTTCAAAATAAAGCCCTACCAGAGTCTCAATGCAACAACAGACAGTGATTGAACCGTGAATTTTGTGAACCATTACATAATCCTATATAATTATAAATTCAATTGTTATTATACTTTACAATATTACTGTTTGTTGTTGTATTTTTCAAAACTTGAAACTTGTGTGTGTGTGTCAGGTGGATTTTTTTAATGTTTTTGAAATAAGTCTCTTGCGCTGCTCCCCCAACCTGCATTTATTTGATTAAAATATAGTAGCCTAGGCTATAAACTACAGTATTGTGATATATTATTACCATTTTAAATAACAGTTTCTATTTGGACATATATTAAAAGGTTTTTGTTTTGTTTGTTTTTTTGTCCAATTTCTTGTGCTCCTCCCTGTCCTAATCTAGGTGATGGGACCTACCAGCTGTTCCTCATCAATGGCAAGAGGATCCAGTATTTAAGCAGAGCAGGGGAGAGAGAGAGAGAGAGAGACTGGGACTGGGACTGGGACTGGGACTGGGACTGGGACTGGGACTGGGACTGGGACTGGGACTGGGACTGGGACTGGGACTGGGACTGGGACTGGGAGGAGGTTTCTTCTCCCAAGAGACTGAGGCCCCGTTTACACGATGGGAAAACGCAGATATTTCCCTGCGTTTTGGCCTGTCATTTACACGAAAACGCCGTTTTTATCCCAGAAAACGATTATTTTTAAAAACTCCGGCCAAAGTGGACATTTCTGAAAACGCCGGTCATGTGTTGCCGTGTCAACTGGGAGAAACGGGGTTTTAGGTTCTCAAACGTCACATTATGCGCCAGAAAAGGCTTACGTCATGTGAGCGCCCTATGTTTAGAGTTTGTTCCATACTGTCTATGAGTTTGTTTGGCTACTATTTGATCATGGATGCTGTTAAAGTGGTACTCATTTTTACTTTTGTGAAAACGCTTTTGGCCTGTTTGCATTTGCTTCGCTGTCTGTCCACACGAACGAACCTCGCGCCATGTCTATTGTTTTGAAAGGAACAGGAAGTCGCTCGTGCTATTCGTCGTTGTCGATTTTGAGGATTCTGATTGGCTTGCATGGCTTTATCCTTCTCCTTACACTGCCGCCCCTTTGTATTTATGCGGGTTGATGTAAACGGCAACTGTTTTTGAAAACGATATTGTGTGCACGATGTTATTTTTGAAAACGGAGGGGGAGAAATATTCGTTTCTCTAAATACCCGGCTATGTGTAAATGTGGCCTGAGACTGTTGTGTTTCCAGACTTGGAGTGTTGCTCTTGTTGGTGTATGTTAAGCTTAAGTGTGTTGTTACGCTTAAATGTGTTGTTACGGCTGTAGTGGCAGCTTTGATGTGTTAAGCTTAAACCAAGGTCAACTTAAATGTCTTGTGGCTGTAGTGTGCAGCTTTGAATTGCTTGCCCATTGTTGAGTGTTGGAGCAGTAGGGAGTGGGTGCCATTTTTCTTTTCTCATTTTCTCCTGTTTTTTGTTAGTTAGGAAGTAAGGTAAGAGTTCTGTTGTTTATTTGTGTTGATTGTTGTAGGTCAATTATAGGTGTTCCTTCTACCGGGTAGTGAGATCTTTTGTTTGTTTTGGCTTTACCTGCTCCTGAAGAACAGGCTTCATTTCTTTTTCTTTTGGAGCTGTTTGTTTAGGATTCTTTTTGCACTGTATTTATCACTTATTGTAAATAAATGTATTGGAAATCTTACTTTGTGTATTGTGTGCTGGGACTCAGATAGGTTAACTTTTCTTTGTCGCTGTTCATTTTTGCTTTAAAGCTACTTTCCCTTTTGCCCCTAGAAAATGAATTGGGAACGTAACAGTGGTATTGTGTAATTATTCGAATAGAATTGAGTCTTTTCTCTCTGTTTTGCATGCGTCGTCATAATCATGATTGTTATTGTTGTTATTATTATTTTAATAAATTGTTTTGCCTCTGTCACAGTGTATTCTTAACCTGAATTAGCACTGTTCATATAGGCAACACCAATAGGTGTCATGTAACACAAAATAAACCTATGTTTTCTTCATGATACAGGGCATAATCTTAGTTTCGTTTTTATTTTGTTACCATTAGACATCACTGGGTTTTAATTTGAGGTATGAAAACCTGACGATGCCACATATTGAAACACAAATTCATATAACATATTAATTAGCCTGTCATTTTCTTCATTTTCTAAGTCAATAAAGGTTATGTTAAATGAATAAATGTAGTGTAAATGTTGTAATGAAACCAACTGTACCGTTCAAAAGTACTGTTTGTTGTTGTATTTTTCAAAACTTGAAACTTGTGTGTGTGTGTCAGGTGGATTTTTTTAATGTTTTTGAAATAAGTCTCTTGCGCTGCTCCCCCAGCCTGCATTTATTTGATTAAAATATAGTAGCCTAGGCTATAAACTACAGTATTGTGATATATTATTACCATTTTAAATAACAGTTTCTATTTGGACATAAATTAAAAAAAAATTTAAAAAAAATCTTTTTTTTAAATTTTTTTTTTTCTGATTTCTAATTGTAACGATCTCATAGCTTTATTTATGCAATTGTAAACGCAGTGAAAATATATTATTGGCACTTCTGTGTATGCACTGCAAAGATGTATTTTCCTTTAATGATTTAATTTGACTGGTGTTACCGTCCCAGGACGTATGCATTTGTGTTTTCAAGTGTCATTCATTGATTTATTGAGTGTGTGTGCGCGCGCAGCCAATGGACCCAACGGCCTGCTGGGAGTTGTAGTTCTGTTGTACGTTGTATTTATACCACAGAGAGGACCTGTCTTTCACTTCGATGGTAACTAAAAAAAAAATTCAAGCTGCGATTTTTCACGATGGATATCCTCGCGCGATCGAGTGTAGATTGTGTTAAACACGACAAGAACCAAAAATTCTGCGTTTATTCCTTAAAACAGTCGGTATTTCCCATATTGCTTCTCCTTTGCAGCTGCCATTGGCGCACGTCACGAATTTAAGCGCCTGCTATTGGCGTAGGTAATGTTTACAGCACGATGATCAAGTATGTGGTGCGAACGCAACGGAACAGTCAGATTCACCATAAATTAACATGGTGAGTAACATTTTATAAACAATATTGTCAATATTGTTTGTTTTCCCTCTATTTTGCTGACGAGAATTTCAAAATAAAGCCCTACCAGAGTCTCAATGCAACAACAGACAGTGATTGAACCGTGAATTTTGTGAACCATTACATAATCCTATATAATTATAAATTCAATTGTTATTATACTTTACAATATTACTGTTTGTTGTTGTATTTTTCAAAACTTGAAACTTGTGTGTGTGTGTCAGGTGGATTTTTTTAATGTTTTTGAAATAAGTCTCTTGCGCTGCTCCCCCAACCTGCATTTATTTGATTAAAATATAGTAGCCTAGGCTATAAACTACAGTATTGTGATATATTATTACCATTTTAAATAACAGTTTCTATTTGGACATATATTAAAAGGTTTTTGTTTTGTTAGTTTTTTTGTCCAATTTCTTGTGCTCCTCCCTGTCCTAATCTAGGTGATGGGACCTACCAGCTGTTCCTCATCAATGGCAAGAGGATCCAGTATTTAAGCAGAGCAGGGGAGAGAGAGAGAGAGAGAGACTGGGACTGGGACTGGGACTGGGACTGGGACTGGGACTGGGACTGGGACTGGGACTGGGACTGGGAGAGGTTTCTTCTCCCAAGAGACTGAGGCCCCGTTTACACGATGGGAAAACGCAGATATTTCCCTGCGTTTTGGCCTGTCATTTACACGAAAACGCCGTTTTTATCCCAGAAAACGATTATTTTTAAAAACTCCGGCCAAAGTGGACATTTCTGAAAACGCCGGTCATGTGTTGCCGTGTCAACTGGGAGAAACGGGGTTTTAGGTTCTCAAACGTCACATTATGCGCCAGAAAATGCTTACGTCATGTGAGCGCCCTATGTTTAGAGTTTGTTCCATACTGTCTATGAGTTTGTTTGGCTACTATTTGATCATGGATGCTGTTAAAGTGGTACTCATTTTTACTTTTGTGAAAACGCTTTTGGCCTGTTTGCATTTGCTTCGCTGTCTGTCCACACGAACGAACCTCGCGCCATGTCTATTGTTTTGAAAGGAACAGGAAGTCGCTCGTGCTATTCGTCGTTGTCGATTTTGAGGATTCTGATTGGCTTGCATGGCTTTATCCTTCTCCTTACACTGCCGCCCCTTTGTATTTATGCGGGTTGATGTAAACGGCAACTGTTTTTGAAAACGATATTGTGTGCACGATGTTATTTTTGAAAACGGAGGGGGAGAAATATTCGTTTCTCTAAATACCCGGCTATGTGTAAATGTGGCCTGAGACTGTTGTGTTTCCAGACTTGGAGTGTTGCTCTTGTTGGTGTATGTTAAGCTTAAGTGTGTTGTTACGCTTAAATGTGTTGTTACGGCTGTAGTGGCAGCTTTGATGTGTTAAGCTTAAACCAAGGTCAACTTAAATGTCTTGTGGCTGTAGTGTGCAGCTTTGAATTGCTTGCCCATTGTTGAGTGTTGGAGCAGTAGGGAGTGGGTGCCATTTT
>NW_028118414.1:0-7500 GCF_965113295.1 Leuciscus leuciscus
GAGAGAGAGTGTGTGTGTGTGTGTGTGTGTGTGTGTGTGTGTGTGTGTGTGTGAGAGTGTGTGTGTGAGTGTGTGTGTGTGTGTGTTTGAATGCACAAAATTCCTCTAGAAAACCATATACTGTGTTTCAGAATACTTTTACCTGCAAGTTGAAGTCTTAAAATTGTAATTATTCCTGCAATTCTCTGAAATGCTTTCACTAATCTGTTATATTAATTAGTAGAGAAATCCGTCCAATTAAAAGTTGGGCAAGTAGCTAAAAAGATTAGTTATTAAATATATTGGTAACCCTTTAAATTAAGGTCCCATTGTTGACTAACAATGAGCAAAAATGCATTTATTACAGTATTTAATCATCTTTGTTGACACAATTAATAAAAATACAACTGTCCATTGTAGTTACATGTTAATTGACATGAAAGTAACTAATGTTAACAAACTGTAACAATAACTGTAACAATACAGACAGGAGCAATGCTGATTTTTTTCAAGTAATATTGCTGCCAAATCACATGCTTTAAATAGAATATTACATAAAATGACTAAACATTTTTGATAAATTTGAATAACATGAAAAACACAAGAGGAGGTTGAGAAGCTCAAAGAAAAGCACTAAAGATGTGTTTATTTTAATTGCGTCCTTGAAAAAATGCTGCATTGTGTGAAAAAACATAAGGGTGTTGATATTTTTTTTGCACCATTATATCAGATCTCGTGTTTTAGTACCATGACGGACAGTGTTTTCGTGTCATCTTCTTTAGTTGGTTGTATAAATACAAATATATTTATAAACATTCTATTTGCATGCAGGTCTGCTAGATTTGCAACTTCACAAGCAACACAGCAGATCAGGAGTTTCGGTTATGAAGTTACATTATTACTTTTTTTTTTACAGTACTGTACTGTACAGTTAGATGTATTATTTATTCACTTGTTTATATTAACTTAATTTTCATTACATTTTTCATTTTAATCTAATTTATTTAATCACAGCATTGTGCAGCTTTATTTGTAGATCTCTCCAAAGCATTTGATTCTGTAGATCATAAACTACTGTTGCAGAGACTTAGTTGTGTGGGTTTTAGTGAAACAGCTCTAAATTGGTTTAATAATTACTTATTTGAAAGAACTCAATGTGTCTCAGTTGAACATTTTATATCAGCAGAACAAACAATTAAAAAAGGTGTCCCACAGGGTTCTGTTTTAGCACCAATTTTATTTTCTATTTATATCAATGACATAGGTTGTGGGATAACCCCAGCTAGAATTCATCTATATGCTGATGACACAATCATTTACACAGTAGCACATTCTTTGAACCAAGCCATGGAGTTTCTGCAAGATTCTTTTCGGTCTTTGCAACTGTCATTGTCAAACTTGAAATTGGTTTTAAACACAAAAAAAACAAATTATATGCTTTTCACCCGTGGTTCCATTAAAACAGATTGCCCGATTTTAACTTTAGAAGGGGACTGTATAGAAAGAGTAAATGGTTATAAATACTTAGGCATATGGCTGGATGAAAAATTAGGTTTTAATGTACATATTGAAAATCTCTTGAAAAAGCTTAGACCAAAACTGGGTTTCCTCTTTCGTTTAAAGAAATGTTTTCCTTTAGAAGCAAGAAAGAGAATTATTCAAAGTTGTTTCCTCTCTGTATTAGATTACGGTGATGTGATTTATATGCATGCAAGTTCATCTTCTCTAAAAAAGTTGGATTGTGTGTACCATGCTGCCTTGCGCTTTGTGACGAGTGCCTCTTCACGCACTCATCATTGTACCTTGTACGAATTGGTGGGTTGGACTTCTTTGTTTCAAAGGAGAAAAATACACATGTTGATGTTTATTGCTAAGGCATTGTTAGGAAAACTACCAGTTTATATCTGTCGTCTTTTATCGTATTACACCTGTACTTATAGCACTAGATCTAGTGCTAAATTGCTTTTAAAGGTTCCGAGAGTACGTTCAGAGTTTGGTAAAACTGCCTTCTCTTCCTATGCTCCCTGGTTATGGAATGAGCTGCAGAGTATAATAATGATAGAAGCACTCCCCTCTTTAAAAGTTTTTAAAAATCTCTTATTGACCAATTTAAGGGAAACGTGTGTATGTTTGGTTAAGTAGCTTTTGTTGTTATTTCGAGTGCTGGACAAAATTTTATGAAAGATTCTGAGGTTTTTTTTATGTTTGTATGTTGTTTATGTGAAACTTTCTGTGCTGCCATTTTGGCCAGGACTCCCTGGAAGAAGAGATTTTATATCTCAATGGGACTATCCTGGTAAAATAAAGGATAAATAAAATAAAAAAATCTAATTTTATGTAAACGTATCACTTCATCTAAAACAACAACATGTTTATTAGATCCTATACCAACTAAACTACTGAAAGAAGTGTTACCTGTAGTGGAAGAGCCTCTCCTCAATATTATTAACTCGTCTTTATCTTTAGGTCATGTTCCAAGAACATTTAAACTGGCAGTTATAAAACCTCTCATTAAGAAACCACAATTAGATCATAATAATCTAGCAAATTATAGACCCATTTCAAATCTTCCATTTATGTCTAAAATATTAGAAAAAGTGGTGTCCGCTCAACTGGGCTCTTTCTTGCAACAAAATGATATCTATGAAAAGTTTCAGTCTGGATTCAGAGCGCATCATAGCACTGAAACTGCGCTCGTTAAAATCACAAATGATTTACTTTTAGCTTCTGACCAAGGCTGTATCTCAATACTAGTTTTACTTGATCTTAGTGCTGCGTTCGATACTATAGATCATACATTACTCTTAGATCGACTACAAAATTATACTGGTGTTCAAGGACAAGCACTAAGCTGGTTCAAATCATACCTATCTGACCGCTACCATTTTGTCTATTTAAATGGAGAAAAATCGATCATAACTCCAGTAAACTATGGAGTGCCGCAGGGATCTGTGTTAGGCCCTCTGTTATTCTCAATATATATGATGCCACTTGGAAATATTATAAGGAAACATGGAATTAGTTTCCATTGTTATGCTGATGACACTCAAATATATATTTCATCACGGCTGGATGAAAACGCAAAATTTTCCAAATTGACAGAGTGTGTTAAAGATATAAAAGATTGGATGACCCGTAATTTTCTTTTATTAAATCCAGACAAGACAGAGGTAATACTTATCGGTTCAAAAAATCGCCCACAAAACCTCGCACAATACAACTTTAACATCATAGGATGTCCTGTTACTTTATCCTCTACAGTAAAAGACCTGGGTGTTATACTCGATTGCAACCTGTCTTTTGAAAATCATATTTCATATGTTACAAAAACAGCCTTTTTCCACCTTAGAAACATTGCTAAGCTACGTAATATGCTATCAGTTTCTGATGCAGAAAAGTTAGTTCATGCATTCATGACCTCGAGACTGGATTACTGTAATGCTTTATTAGCTGGTTGTCCTGCATCCTCAATAAACAAGCTACAGTTAGTCCAAAATGCCGCCGCTAGAGTTCTTACGAGATCAAGAAAATATGATCATATAACACCGATTTTATCATCACTGCATTGGTTACCTATAAAGTTTCGTATTAATTACAAGGTATTGCTACTGACTTATAAAGCCCTAAACGGCTTAGCTCCAGTCTATTTAACGGATCTTCTATCGCCCTATAATCCATCGCGCTCTTTAAGATCACTAAATTCAAGGCTTTTGGTCATACCTAGGATATCCAGAACCACCAAAGGAGGGAGAGCATTTTCACATTTGGCTCCAAAACTCTGGAATAGTCTTCCTGATACTGTTCGTTGCTCAGACTCGCTCTCCCAGTTTAAAACTAGATTAAAGTCGCATCTCTTCAGCCAGGCATTCATATAATCCCACAGTTCAAACTACAATCCGGCCTCTAGCTCATAAATGCCAGAGGAGAACTGGCCCCCGACTGAGCCTGGGTTCTCCCAAGGTTTTTTTTCTCCATTAGGTCACCTGATGGAGTTTTAGGACACCATTAGGTCACTTGATGGAGTTTTTCGGTTCCTTGCAACTGTTGCCTTTGGCTTGCTCAGTTGGGGATATTTTGGGGATATTTAATTTAATTTGATCAATCAATAAATTCCTCTTGAAACAAACTTTGTTGTATTATTTTTATTTAATACTGTGAAGCTGCTTTGGTACAATCTGTATTGTGAAAAGCGCAATACAAATAAACTTGACTTGACTATTACTTTAATAATGTTTTATTTAATTATTTATTTTTATAATTTTTATTTAGTTTATTTAAATGTGTATTTCTTTATTTTAATAAAAAAATATTTATTTATTAGTTTACTTCTTGTGACAAAATTTATTTACTTATTTTAATGCATCTAATTCACTTAATCATTTTGATTTAATTATTCATAATCGTATTTTTATTTAATCATTTGATTACTTATTTTAATGTAATTGCATGTATTTACTTCAATAAAAAATATAACTGAATATTTATTTTATCAAAAATATTATATAATTTAATTTCCTTTTTTCCCTTTTTTCTATTCATCATTAATTTTGTTTAATTCATTTTAATCTAATTTTTATTTATCAAACCATTAGTTTACTTATTTTAATCTGATAATTTATTTAATCATTAGCTGACTTGTTTTAATCTATAGGTATTTACTTTATTCAAATTTTTATTTAATTATTTATTTCAATATCATTTTATTTATTTAATAATTAGTTTACTTATTTTAATAAAATGTTCTGCATTTACTTTTTCATTTGAATCTTATTTTACCATTTATTTATTTTTTGCATTTTTTATAGTGTAAAATGTAGCGTTTTCCTCTAAACTGTGCCGTGGACCCCTGGCACTCTTTTGCGGCCCCCAGTGTGAAACTCCTGGTCTAGAGAGTAAACATGTTTTCCCTCGGCGGTGTGAAACTGATATCCAGCTAAAGCCCTGGACAAACACTGAGCCACAGAATCAAAGGCATGCGATGATGCAAGCGCTGCTAACAGGCGAATCACTCTCACACTCCCACAGCCGTCAGTCACTGTCCAGCTTTAACAGCTCGTAACACAGCAAGCGCTCTCCCGAGAGAAGCAGCTGAACCTGGAGTCACTGTACGACTCTGCCTGTTTCCTCCAATTATCTCTCAGCTGGAGTGTCTGGCAGACGGAGGAGAGAGAAGTGTATTTCCCTGTGGTTCTGCAGAGTGGATGCGTGTGATTATGGTTATAGGAAGCTCTAGTTGTGTGTTTATGCATGTGTTTGTGTTATGCATAGATGCACGAATCGTGTATTCATGAGAGTGAAAGCCTGAAAGTATGTCGGTGCATTTCAGATGTTCACACACACACACACACACACACACACACACACACACACACACACACACACACACACACACACACACACACACACACACACACACACACACACACACACACACACACACACACACACACACACACACACACACACACACAGACACAAATTAAAATATATTTTTATAATATATTTCTTAGATTTTATTTTATTTTAGTTAACATTAATTTTATTTCAAGTAATTAATTTTATTTTTTTATGGTTTTAGTTTTAGTTGACAATAATAACCCTGCCTTAACATTGCTAACATATCACAAACGCTGTTGAAAGAAAGAGTTTAACTCGGATTAAACCAGGAACATTCCTTTAAGGGCCCTCAAGTCTGTTTCGATTTATCCCTCCACTTTAGAAGGTTTGGGATCATGACACACTGAACAAGAGCTTTTAAACTTTAATGTGACACAGGGAACAGCCTCTTACGGATCATGAGATTTCCGTATTCTGACTCTGATCCCTGTGATGTGGGAACATTGTGGCTGTATAAATAGATCATATGAAATATCCAGGATAAAGTGGAACAGAAACCGACCGTAGACTCCAGCAACCACATAGAACACCTTAGCAACACCTAGTTACTATACAGAACACCCTAGCAACACCCTAGCCACACAGAACATCCTTTCAAAACCCAAGCCACACAGAACACCCTAGCAACACCCTAGCAACACTCTAGCCACACAGAACATCCTTTCAAAACCCTAGCCACACAGAACATCCTTTCAAAACCCTAGCCACACAGAACACCCTAGCAACACCCTAGCAACACAGAACATCCTTTCAAAACCCTAGCCACACAGAACACCCTAGCAACACCCTAGCCACCTAGCCACACAGAACGTCCTTTCAAAACCCTAGCCACACAGAAAACCCTAGCAACACTCTAGCAACCACATAGAACACCTTAGCAACACCTAGTAACCACACAGAACGCACTAGCAACCACATAGAACAACCTAGCAACACTCAAGCAACCAAATAGAACACCTTAGCAACACCCTAGCAACCACACAGAACACCTCAGCTGCACCCTAGCATCCATCCCGAACACTCTAACAACAAACAGCAACCACACACGCACACACCCTAGCAACATCCTAGCCACATAGAACACCTTAACAACACTCTAGCAACCACATAGACACCTTAGCAACACCCTCTCACCCACAGAGAAAACTCTAGCAACCACATAGAACACATTAGCAACACCCTCTCAACCTTATAAAAAACTCTAGCAACAAATATCACATACACCCTAGTAGCAACATATCTACAAAGAACTTCTCAGCAACACCCTAGCAACCACACAGAACACCCTAGCAACACCCAACAACCACACATAACACACTAGCGACCCCACATAACACCTTAGCTGCACCCTAGCATCCATAACAGAACACTCTCGCAACAAACAGCAACTACACGTACACCCTAGTAACATCCTAGCAACACAAAACACCCTAGCAACACCATGGTAACTACATAGAACACCCTAGCAACATCCTAGCATCTATAAGCCTTCAGAACACTCAACAAACAGCAACCACACATACACCCTAGCAACATTCTAGCTACACAAAACATTCCAGCAACACCCTGGCAACCACAATGAACACCTTAGCAACACCCTAGCAACCACACTCTAGCAACCACATAAAACACCTTAGCAACACCCTCACATCCATACAGAAAAGTCTAGTAACAAACAGCAACCACACATACACCCTAGCAATATCCTAGCCACACAGAACATCCCATCAACACCCTGGCAACCACACAGAACACCTTAGCAACCACACAGAACACCCTCGCCACCAGCCGCTTCCTTTACTATGATCTAATGTCATCTAATTTATTTTTAATTTTATAATTTTATTTTCCAAAAGAAGCAGCCATTCCATTCACAATATTTACAGTGAGTTCAGATGCATATAAACATGAACAGAAAGTCCTCTGCACTGGAGGAGAGTGTGTCAAAACTAGCTGACCGTTCCCATCATACAGTAATCAGTGAAGCTGTATGTATCGCTGTATGATCATAGATCAGACAACATCACTGATCCTGATCTGGGTTTGTGCTGTGGGACTCGGACAGGTATGAGACCGCAGACGTCAGAAGGTTCAGCTCAACACCTCATGTGACACTTGACTCGA